>NC_068988.1:2734960-2740134 GCF_001194135.2 Octopus bimaculoides
TATATATTCATATATATATATACACATGTATGTATGCATGAATGTATGCATATATATGAATATATACAGTGAATAAACTGTCATCTAAATTATGCAAAAATGAAAATAACACTGACATCTCATTTTAACAGATGTATTTACCAAAATTACATTAAATATCTTGAAATACTAAAGAGTAAATTTATTCAAAAGAATCAGCTTCAACCACGGCCTGCAGATGACTTCAGAATCTCCTGTAACTCTTCTGGATGGTCTCCTTGTTTAAGTTGGTGAATGCTGCCATAATGCCTTGCCTTCAGTTCATCTTTGGTGTTACAAGGAGTTTCGTTGGTCTTTTGTTGAACTGCACTCCACACATAATAATTAAGGGGGTTACAGTCTGGGGAGTTAGGTGACCAGATATTAGAGGTGAAGTGGTCACAGAAATTGTCTGACAGCCATCACTGGGTTCTCCTGCTTGAGGGTCTTCCAGCAGCCACTCTCTTGACCCAGGGCAGCACTACTTTCTCCAGGCACTTGATGTAAGCCTCTGTGTTGAGTCTGAGTCCATGTGAGAAGATAACTGGAAGCATAACATCACCATCACAAGTGATCACTCGAAACACCATGGATTGGCACCCAAACACTCTGAAATGTTCGTATTGGAGCTTCTGTCATGAATGCCAAGCAGTACAGCTTGTCATTTCCAAATTTCTGGCAGAGTGAATTGCGTCATGGTGCTGTTTTTCTCACAGATGGTGCCCAACTGACCCTACTATATTGTGTAGTCGACAAACTCAAAAACAAATAATGTGCATGTATGCAATTAAAAATATAAAATAGCAACAATTCACCTACCACACCCTGTATACACACATACATACATACACACATGCATACGTACATACATACATATATATATATATATATATATATATATATATATATATATATATATATATGCACAAAATATAATCAAGCATGGACTAGTAGCTCTACATAAGATGCCCTCAGCCATTTTGCTTTGATGAGTTTTCTTTGATTTAAGAGGAGTCCGAATGACAACGGTGGATAAAGTATCGGCATGAAGTGTAATAAGTTTGGTTCTGGTCTACCATTTGTGTTGTGTGGTAGCCTTCATAAGACATTAAATAACTCTTAAATAACTTCCAGATAATAGATGTAGACAACTTAGAAGTGGATCTCTAATCCTGTGAGAAAATGAAGAATAAGTTGATAGTATATTGGCATTGAGATTGTTTTCAGTCTCATAAATATGCAACAGTAGAAAGTCTAAAAGCGTTGATACCAGATGAAGTAATCAAAACTGGGAAGAGCTAATGTCAACAATTTGCATTTGTAAAATTTATAAATAATGACGAATATTAAGTGTTTTCTTTCCTGTTCATGCAAATATTACTCTGCTGCTGCTTCTGCTGCTGGAGAAATATCTGCCCAATTAAAGCAAATATCTTGATCTTCTCACAGAATATATATTTTCATGCAGTTTGTTTCTCATCATAAACAGAAATTTAGAAGTCTGATAAAATTGAATTCTAAATTTTGTTTCTGTAACATTTAATTTAGCTCATCGTCATCGTCGTCATCATCATCATCATTCTTATGATCATTGTCATCAGCATTGCTGTTATTACCATCACACCACAACCGTCACAGCCGTCGCTGCCACCACCACCACCACAACCACCATCATTATAGTCATCATTATCATCCCCCCCTCATCATCAGTAGCAGCATTTTCATCATCGTTATTACTTGACTCATTTATCCATATTTTGGTTTGCATGGAGTATTATAGAAAATATATGCTTCTTGACAAAAACATTTTTCCATCTGTTGTTGTTCTTGTTCTTCTTCTTTTTCATCATCTTCCTCCTCCTTTCTTCTTCATTATCATCATCTTTCTTTCCCTTCTTTTTCTTTCTCTTCCTCCTCCACCTCTTCTTCTTTATCATCATCTTCCTCTTCCTCCTCCTTCTCTTCCTCTCTTCTTTTTCTTCCTCTTCTTCCTCATTTCCTTCTCCTTCCTCATTTCCTTCTTCTTCATCTACTTCTTCCTCATTATACAAATTTCATTGTTTTCATTACCAATTGCAATCGACAAACTAATGTCCCTATTCTAGCCATTAGTTCTGTCAGTTTTATAACTACAGGCATTTGTTGCAGATGTTAGTTTTCACAGGAACAGAATCAAGTGAATAGAATATACAATATTAATACAATGTCTGTCAGCATGGAAACTAATTTAAGATGGTCTGCTTAAAGAATTCACATAAATATTGATAATCATTGCAGAATTTACAAAATTTCAGTCCAAATTGATTTTTAACTTTTATTTAATCAATGGAAATTTTTATTTTTCCCCAGTTGAACAATTTATGAGTTTAAACAACTGCATCAAATAAATTCAATTGAAATCATAAATCTAATTGGTAGTTAAGATTGTTTATTTAAATAATGAACTAAACTGGCTTATCTGTATTTATTGTCCCCAATGAATTTAAATTTGTTGGGAATTTCTCAAACTGTTTAAATTGTTGTAAAGCTTTGTACAAACCTTTCATTAGCACAAAAAAGCAATTATCAGAAGCCGTTTACAGAAAAAGGAAAACAAGGACAAACAGACAAATAAAAAAAAAAACAAAAAAACAAAAGTTTGTGAATAATAAAAAGATTAGTTCTGCTAAGTTGGCTTACAAATACTCATATTTTGGTTGCCACCATTTTTAAAGTACAAAAACAACAATATTGAAAAGAAAATGTGTGAAATGAAATTTCGCAATTCCTGTAAAATAATTACTTTCACAATGAAGATTATCTGTATAAATTCCAAATGTTTGACTTGCGCATATAATCTACGCTTGCTCATTTTGTGTTTGTGGTCTTTTTTTTATTGAAAATAGTTGGTTTTGAACAACATTCAACATCTTTCTTTCTCGCACAAACACGTTTATATATATATAAACATACATACATACATATATATATATATATATATATATATATGTCTGTACACACACGCACATGCAAATATGTGTATAAATATGTTTACATACAGACATAATTCAGACATATGTGTATATGAGTGTGTGTGTGTGTGTGTCTGTGTGTGTGTGTAGAAACTTTGTATGTCTGAATGTTGTATAAGTGTAAATACATAAATACATGTATATGTTTACATAGATACACATATTTAGCACATATATATATATATATACACAAACATATGTATATATTTATATATACATACACATACACACATGCTATATATACCCATAAACACATTCACACACATATACACATGCACATATATATGCATAAATTGTGAAACACTTTTTTCTTTCAGACATATTTAATTAAAAACATGACTTTACAATGTTTTACGATGTATTTTTCATTTTTTGAATTTTTTTTGTGTTATCAATTTCTTTATTTATATTGGCAAGTTTTTAAATAAATTTTGCCAGATTTATCCTATTGCTATTTCAAGGTCATATAATCCTATCGTCAAAATGACCTTCAATATAATGACAAGCAGTGTGTTAGATATGATTATACAACTCTTCTTATATTGGTTATTATAGGATATTGTATGCAGTATGCATATTGATAGAATGGCAATAATCGAAAAATATTAATGCATTCATATTTACTACTTTTGTGTAAATGGTGTTATTTTGTGCATAAGATTTTATAAATGTTAATGGTACATCATTCTAGAATGCACTGCATTGTAACAGCTGTATAGTCAAGTCAGAGCAATGTGTTGTGCAAGTGCAATCAACGTAACATAGATTTTCATGTTTGAGGAGTTGGGTAAGTTTTAATGCTGATGTAGAATGCATCTGTCTCCTGCCATTCTTCTCTACAAACATAAACATATGTATGCATGCATGTATGTGTCTTCTACTTTTTAATTATTTTAAATCTTCCACTGAGAAGGGAGCCGATTTCCCAGTAACTTGGGTGTATAGCTCCTGCTCCCTCCCCATCCTATATTCACCCACTCTTCTCATCCTTACACTCCCACTCTCTCTCACTCTCTCCATTTTTGTTTGCCATGTTTCCTGTCAAACCATCCAACCCATGCCAGCACGGAAAAAAACGGATGTTAAATGATAATGACTGTAATAATGATGATGTGTGTGTGTACATAGGCATATATGTATATATATCTATCTATATATATATATATGTATATATTATATGTGTGCATAAGAGTTATACACTGAGGGAAAGCCACTAAGTGGTTTTCCATTATGCTAGAAACGAGTTAAATTCCAAATCATGAAAAATTATATACATACACACACACACACACACACATATGTATATATATATATATATATATATATATATATATATATTATATTATATTACAGAGAGAGGGGGGAGAGAAAGAGGGAGAGTTAGGACCCTCCATATACACATACTACACTGCAGAGGAGTCATCTATCATCACTGTTTCTGTTGGTTTCCTGAAGAAAGGATCTTAACCCTGGAATGTTGATATACCAGGCAAATGTACAAACGATTGACATGTATTATTAAATTTGTTTTGACTTTTAAGAAAAATATTGAAAACATTTATAGATTTATATGTGAAACAATGCTTTGTGTAAAGTACACGATTCTATTTTGTATAGAATTATGTTGATATCTCTTGGAAGAGCCAGTCTGTTTCTGAAAGTGAGAAAGTCATATTACTCAGGGTTTCAGCATCTCTTTATCAGGGGTGAAAAAAAAGACAATGCAAAAATGTGAAGCAAGTTTAGTGTAATATTTATAGATGTGACTGCGAGATACGGGATACAATTGTAAGATGTGACAAAGATACAGAATGTAAAACAGATACAAGACGTAATACAAAATATAGAGAGGAACAGAAGTAGATGAAACAGTGATATAAGACATTGCACAAGTACAATGTAGAATTAGAATACAAGATGCAAAGTTCAAAACAAAAAATGTATGGAGAAATTAATAGCGAGAAACCTTGTGGCATATTTAATTGCTTTATTTCTTTTTTCTTTTTACCATTTTTAATATTGTAGCAAATTCTGATAATAGGAGACATTGCCTTAATGATTCATATATATTCATACAATATCTCAATATTTCCAGCATCAAATTTTTGTTATTAATGCATTATAAATTTATACTTTATATATATA
>NC_068988.1:2740360-2741754 GCF_001194135.2 Octopus bimaculoides
AATCTTCTGCATTGTATTTCATATTGTATAAATTATTTACACACAAAATCTAACATTGCAACCCTCCATCAGTATAAACTGTGTCCAGTGGCATTTATTATTAACAAAAGTGAAAGTGGATAAATTGCAAGAATCGTTAGAGCATCAAATAAACCAACTTGTCTTATTGATTCTGGATGCTACATTAGGGGCTCAAATCCTGCTGAATTGAATTCAATGCATTCATCATCATCATCATCGTCGTCGTCGTCGTCGTCATTGTTGTTTAACATCCGTTTTCCATGCTGGCATGGATTGCATGGTTTGACTGAGGTCTGAAAAGCCAGTGGCTGCACCAGGCTCCAGTCTGATCTGGCATTGTTTCCACAGCCGGAGAGTGTAGTGAGCGCTTTTTACATGCCATTGGCACAGGAGCCAGTCAGGGGGTCACTGGCATTGGCCACATTCAGATGGTGCTTTTTTCATGACTGAAACAAAGAAAAAATAAAGATTAACAGTGTTTTTATCTTTTTTGTTTCTTTGTCAGTGTCAGGCATGGTTGTAGGGCAAAGAATTTCCCCTCAGAGTCATGTGTTTAAAGGTTTGTCCTCACCCAGTAAAATTTGTCAAGTAACATTCTATATTATAGCTTCAGGCTAACAATTAACTTGTGAGGGGAAAATGGTAGACAGAAGCCAAAGATGTTTGTCTTCAAGAATGTGTGTGTGTGATGAGTGTGTGATGTGTATGCGTGTGTGTGTGTAATGTGTGTGTGCGTGTGTGTGTGTGTGTGTGTGTGTGATGTGTGTGATGTGTGTGTAACTATATTTCTCCTTTGTTTTTATGTTTTCTGACTCTGAACAAAAACTAGAAAATGTGTCGTTAACACTCTTTCGTTTTATTTGTTGTATAATACACTCAGGCATAATAACTTTGGTGGGAAACAGGCGAAGGTTGGTGACAGGAAGGGCACCCAACCAATGAAAATCTACCTCAACAAATACCCACTGACCCATGCAAGCATGGAAAAGTGGATGTTTGATTGATGATGATGATGACGATGATGAACATTGTAATTTCTAAGGCAAATAGACCATAAAATATCTGCAGTATCTCTTTAATCCGGGGTTTTAATGGAATATAATGTTATCTCTATTATTGGAGGCTACAAATATGATAGTAGTCTAGACAACAGAAATGATATTTTGGTAAGAAATATTCCATTTTTCTGAAATACTACATGATAAATTATTCTCCTTATATTATGCTACATGTAATATAACGGACAACACCCAAGTATGCATGGTTTTGTGTCCAACTCTGCTTGTTAATTCTTTAGTATGTTTCCCTATACACAGTATGTTTCCATATACACAGTATGTTTCCTGCGCCTATATATATATATATATATATAT
>NC_068988.1:2742528-2742854 GCF_001194135.2 Octopus bimaculoides
TTAACCAAACCCAAAAGGATACAGGTAATACCGAGTAAGTGCTGTATACCGACTTGTTATGCCCCAGTCGTTTTATGAACAGGATTGGGGATTATAAGTCGTGTATTAGCGTGTGTATATGTAAATATATAAAAACAAAAAGATAAAGAGAGCAATGGTAAATTTGGAAATACATTTTATGGATAGAGTCTTACAGCTGTTTCTGGGAAGATCCAAAACTTCCATTCATCGGAGACAGAAATAGTAAAGGAATCGATTATTATATCCATAGGCGGAGAGTTATAGTATGAAGTGAGAGTGAGTGTATTTACACATACATATATATA
>NC_068988.1:2743080-2745314 GCF_001194135.2 Octopus bimaculoides
ATATATATATATATATATATATATATATATATATATATACAATCAATACATCTGTATGTGTGTGTATGTTTTCTCTGTGCAATTATATTCATCTCTATGTTTGCTTTTGTATGAATGTGGAATATGAAGATGTGTCTGTGTGTGTTTGAGTTCAATGCTTGTGTGTTTGTGTGTGTGTGTGTGTATTTGCAAGTAGATGTTTCCGTGTTTGTTTGTATTGTGTGGTAAGATTGCAGCAGTCGATATTTGGTGTGTTTCAGGTGTGAGTTTTTCTATGTGCTTGTGTATTGTCATGTGTTTCTCTGTGTGTGTGTGTGAAAGGGAGAGAAAGAGAAGAACAGATGAAGAAAGGGAAAGATAGTGAGGAGGGGAGAGAGAGAGAGAAGGAGAGTGAAAGGGAGAGAGAGAGAGAAAGTATCAGAGAAACATTAACAGAGAGAGAGAGAGAGAGAGAGAGAGAGAGAGATGGAGAGAGAGAGAGAAAGAGAGAGAGAAAGGAGAAGGATTGCTCTTGCTAATATTCTTGTAGAAAGTAAGTGAACCATGAAATACTTTCAGGCTAAGCTTTAGCTTGGAATCAAACATTAGTATGTGCAATGCATTGTATGTGTGTGGGTGTATATGTATATATATATATATATATATATATATATATATACGTATGTACATATATGCTTGTATAAGTGTGTTTCTTTATGTGTGTGTGTGTGTGTGCTTTGGTTCTTGTTACTGTTTAGAGAGAAAACCACTGAACCAAGAAATCCCTTTCACCTTAACTGAATAAATATGTTTGTGTGTACAGCAACCAGTATATATACGCACATACATGTGTGTGTTTATGTTTCTATCTATTTGAGTATGCGTGTGTGTGTCTGTGGGTGCATACATGTGCATGAATGTCAGTGTATGCCTGTGTTTCTCTGAACGCGTGTGCATATATTTGTGTTTATGTCAGTGAGTTTATATTAAAATTTTGCATCTGTCTCTTTGTGTATGTATATGTGATCATGCTGTGACGATTTGATGGGTTACAGGACCCAGTATGATCCTTGTAATGGCCAGCCATAATATACAGGTTGTGTTTATACAACAATACAGTTATCACTCTATGATATTGTAATAAAACAAAAACCTAAGCACATATGAACCTTAAGTAATTCATTGATGCAGTTGTGAATATCTACTGAAATGTTTTGATTGCTGTGCACAGAGAATATATGTGGCACTCATATGTTGGTTGGCTTGAATTTCATGAGGGCTACTGAACATAGAAAGTATAACAGTTACTCACTGTCAATTTTACAATTTCATTTAATAAAATACTTTATAATCCAAATTTGGAAATGTAACAGTTGAGTGGAAATGGTACTGGACTATGAGTTCAAATTTGGTGCAAGAATTTCATACTTTGACTCATAGTGTTGTTGGAAATAAATATAATGTAAACTGCCCTTCAAACCATGAACTGTTTTTAAGGGCCACTGTTTAGATTTTGTTTCTTGGTACTAAACAAGAGATAAATCTCTGAGAGGAAAGGATACCAAAATATTCTTTTCTACTCTAGGTACAAGGCCCGAAATTTTGGGGCAAGAGGACAGATGATTAGATCGCCCCCAGTACACAACTGGTACTTATTTTATCGACTCTGAAAGGATGAAAGGGAAAGTCGACCTCGACGGAATTCAATCTCAGAACATATACACAGCCGAAATACTGCTAAACATTTCACCCGGTGTGCTGACATTTCCGCCAGCTCGCTGCCTTAGGATACCAAAATATTGCAGCTAACATTTGCAGATGATCTAGCACTTATTCTCAACAGCTAACTGTTAGTGTGGATCTAAGGTTATGCCTTAATATATGACAAAATATCAACCAAGAAACCAGTGATCGCAGAGCACGTCTGCTTAATCATTTTCCTCACCCAAAAATCGTGAATAGACTACCAGATGTATTGCATAAGCATAAACCTTTTGCAAGCATGGAAAAGTCGACATTAAAATGATGATGATGATGATGTTAATGATAATATATTACACATACACATCCCAGCTGCCATCACTCCTGAACCATTTTAATGAGCATTTCACCAAGCTTGCTTCTTACTCCACATTCTTCTAACCTTTCAACTTAAGATACTTGAGTGGGATGAGATTGTCTCATACACATCGGTATCCAAAATTAGCTAAAATTGGTTAAAATTGGTTAGCCTCTTCTAAACAAAAAAAAAAAAA
>NC_068988.1:2745324-2752178 GCF_001194135.2 Octopus bimaculoides
AAAAAAAAAAAAAAAAGATCAACCCATCATGCATGGTTTTAGTGCTGTATCCAGTCTACAATTATTCTGATTGCAAAATAAATTCTTCAGAGTAGAATATTGTTGGTGCCACTCAATAGCTCAATTGAAGTAGTTTACAAATCATAGACATGATTAAATATTTAATAAACTAGATTTTTAAATGATACTAAAGTGAGATGAGCTTAATGAAGTAAGTTTCAATTTCATCTGTATGATTAATTTACCTAATGACTGAGAATGTAATGTAAATAGGTTAATTGCATTGACCTGTTATGTCAGAAATATGGCCAAACCAAATCTGAAATGTCTTGCATTTCTTCATCAACCTCACCTCCATTTAAATTTTTAAAGGATTGAATTAGAACCTTACTTGATGCTGGTCACTCAAGTTCAGATGATAATGATTCTATTTGAAGTTATTGATGATAATTAAATAATCTATCAGAGTTGGAACTGCTATATGATATTTCACTTCCTAACCAATTTTATATTGTCTTCTCTAAGACTGGCAGTATTTATAGAAATTCATTGGAGTCTCACTGTGTAATGTATAATCACTGATTTAAATCTAGATGAAATATATCTGTATTATTAACCCGTTTGATACGAACCCACCTGAGACTGGCCCTCATATCCTATGATATAAATCTGTTCGTATCAAAGTATTTATATGTAAATTAAAACCTTCTATCATAAGAGCCATTTGTTAAGGTCTGGCTTAATAAAAGAGAATTTAATTATTTCACTAAATTCTTCCAAATTCTTGATGATCTAAAAAATCAATTGAAATTCATGGGTGGATTTTGTTGCAAAGTTTTGGTACGCTGCATGGGTATTTCCATTTCCAGTTACTGAACTTACAATAAAGGGATTCCTTTTTACTGTATAAGCATACCAACCTACCATCCTACCATCCTGCATGTTGGACCTTCAATTATTGAAGAATCCACATATCAGAACACTGAACTTCCATGGCAGAAATATTCTGTCTTCTATAATTTTATTCACATCTAGGATACATTATACAAATATATATAGGTAGGAGGTGCTCCGAAAGGGGTCTCAGGGAGTAGTGTCCCTGCCTTACTGAGCTAGTTTTCCAGCACATTTCTTAAAAATCATGGCCTTGGTCTCAGGACCACTCACATCTAGAAACTGAGGATGGGGGTAAGCAAGGGCATGCTCCCTGTAGAAAATCCAGCTCCAAAAAAGCCTCATGATAGCAAAGGGGAATGAGCACCAGACAGCCCAGAGGTTGGGGTAGGCTACACCTACCTACTTGGGTTGATATGGCATTGAGGTAGATCTCGCCACCCTTGTTAACAGGGACAAAAGCTGGATTTAAAACACTGGATGATGATGATGATGATGATATCAACCCATGCCAGACTTGGGCATGATTTTTCTGACCCCCACAAGAATGAAATACAGAATTGGTTTCAATAAGATTTAAACTCAGAATGTAAAGGGATAGAGCCAAATGCATCATGTATATGTTAATATATCTCACTCTGACCATTCCTTTAACATTCACCCTGGTCATAGTCTACTGGAACAGAATTTCTTGGCAACTATTTCCGTTTGTAAATTATCACTTGAGTAGTGAAAACTTATGAAAAACACTTCCAGACTAACTTATTATTTATTAATTCACCAGATGATTATGAGTTTGTCTTTACCAGAGCATCTCTAAAAATGTATTACAAAAACACTGACTGGTAAGTTTCTATTATCTACTTTTTCTTTTAATCAAATGTTTAATTTTTTTTTATTAAATATAGCACAAGGCTTCAAGAGAATGGTATTTTAGAATTCCTTCATTTCTAAATATGGAATCTTTTAATTTACTCTTAAGATGTTATTCATGTTTTAGAGTTTAGCTCAAATTCAGAATTTTTCTGAAAGGGAAATCTTTAGCTTTCATCAGCAGTCTTGTTCTATATTTAGAAGACTTTTATGATGAGTCAATTAGGACAGAACCAATATTAAGTCAAAAGGAACATTTTCAACAGAACAGTTTCAATAAGGATTGGAAACCTTACAAACAGATATTTACTGAAACCCTTAGTAACAGATATTTAAATAAAAACACCGTGAGAGCTAAATATCAATTATAATTGGTTGAACTTGAAACTATTTTTTATAAAATATGTGTTATGAGTCTAAAATCAGTAAATTATTATAGTTATTCTTCCTTCTCATCTTAAGAAGCTCCAGTATTGAGAACCACTATTTTGAACTAGAGTTAAACAGTATCCAGCTTTCCCTTAAATCACACCCTTCCATCTCACAAAAAGGTAGGGACATAAACTATTAAATAATTTAGTTGTAGATATACCATTCTTTATTACCTCTGCCTTACCAAAGACGGAGGTATTGTTTTCAGTTTGTCCACAGACAAGGAATCTCAAGAACCACTGGATAGATTCGGAGGAAACTTTCAAGAATGTTTGACCTTGTGACTGTCATGAACTGCTTAGATTTTAGAACTGATTTGGTGCTAGACAAGGATTCTGGATTAGTTTTTCCTATTTGTTACTTAATTTTTGAGAACAGTCAGATTCATTTTTAGTATTCTCATTTGTGAGAGCAGTCAAGTTTATTTCAGATCTTCTCATTCTAAAAACCATCTCTGGCCAACCGTTGATTGGACGTTGGCATTGCCTTGGCAGAGGTTTGCTCTCTCTGAGTGCTCTTGTTCTTTATTGATTTGAGGGTTTCAGTTATAGCTGGAGCACTTCTTCCATTTAGAAACAGAATGGAATGGTTATGAGCAAAGCAACTTTGATTGAGGGTTTTGCATGATTTGCATCAACTTGAGGTGAAAGAACATCCACCACCACAATTTAATATCTGCTTTTAAGTGTTAAGTGCTGTATTTTACACATGTCTGAAATATTTTGCTTCGTGTCTGTTCAATTCCAGCAACAAAGAAAACAGAAAATTGAAATTCCCAACATGGGTTGAATTCTTTTTCTCTTCTCTTGAGACCAATATTTAACCGATGAAACTTTTTGGTACCATATTCCTGTCTAAATACACTGATTTTGTTCCAATTAATATTAAAGATAATAAAGAATTTAATGAAATAACTTTGTCATTATCCAGATGGTGTTTGGAACATAAATTAGCATGAAAATTTGATGGAAGATTTTAATTTAGATCACTATAAACATTGAGTTTGTATCATAAAACCTGGGGTGGTTTTGGGAAGACTGGTACTAAACCGGATTGAGGTGCTTTTAGAGAATAGTGTATATTCACTATCGATCCACTGGTGAGAGAGAGTAATCATCTAGGAGGATGAAAGAGTATAAGAGTTTATAGAACATGAGAAATAACTGAGGATTATAAAAGTCATATTAACATGATGTTAATTTTCTGTGTATCAAGTATTTTGGAGTAATGTGAAAATTATATAAGTATAAACTTAAGTAGTTAATAAAGATATTGTGAACAAAGTTGGTGATTAAAAAGGATATTTTTAGAAATTATGGAGACTCCAACAAAACGTTTCCTAACAAAGTGGACCATTAAATAGTCATTATTCAACAAGCATTGTTATTTTTTTGGTGACAAAACAAATGAAATATTCATGCTGGATTATTTTTGTTATAACATTCTGGAAAGAAACGCAGTAGCATTTGGAAACATTTGGTAACATGTCAGATTATTATCCAAATGGTTGATGGTGGTTTATCTCTCATTATTGGTGCCACAACCATTGTTTCACCAGTCAACACATTTAAAAAATTAAAACAATGGAAGACATTTGGATTAATTGTCTACAAATTTTTCTCTTTTGAACCTCAGCTTTCTGATTTCAAATTTTGCAGGAGTTATTTATTTATGCTTAGGATTAACAAAAACTGTGAAAAAAAGTTGAGATTATGAAATTAACTTTTTAACTGCATGGTTCTGGGTTCAATCTCCCACTATATGACAGGGCATGTATCTTGTTATGATAGCATTTGGCTGATATATTTATGTAAGAATTGCACGTATGTGCATAGATATGTATGTATGTATGTATGTATATATGTATGTGTATTTATATGTATGTATGTTTATATGTATGTATGTTTATATGTATGTATATTCATATGTATGTATGCTTATATGTATGTATGTAAGTGTGTATGTATGTATGTGTGTGTGTATATGTTTTACAGCAAACTGGCAGAATGCAAGTGCATGCAAGGTGGACTAAAAAAGCACTTCAAGGACACACATAAAACCTCACTGAAGAGATTTGAGATCAACCCCAACACTTGTGGAATGCAAGCAAAAGGTTACCTTGCCAGGCAAGGCAGCACCAACAGAGGTGCCACCTCCTACAAATGGAACAGGATTGCAGGGGCACGAAGGAAACATGAACTATGCAAGTCTAGAGCCAACTCCTTGTCTTCAGCCCCAGCAGAGCACCAGTCCCTGACCTGCAGTGGGGCCTTCCAAACATGCATCAGACTGATTGGTACACTATGCTCTGTCTTCTCACATGTGATCTCCTTGGTCAATGGAGACAACAATGGGCAAAGTAAGGATAATAATAATAATAATAATAATGATAACAATAATAATAATAATAATAATAATAATAATAATAATAATAATAATAATAATAATAATAACAAGAGCACTCAGAGAGTGCAAACACCAACGTTCTCACAACGATTAGTCAGAGATGATTTTTAAAATGAGAATATCTGAAATAAACTTGACTGTTCTCATAAACGAGAATACTAAAAATGAAGTTCACTGCTCTCAAAAATTAAGTAAAAAAAAGGAAAAAATAATCCAGAATCATTGTCTGGTACCTGATTGATCCCAATGGTAGTCATGGAATGTGTAGGTAGCTGTAGAAAATTTAGTAACAGTAATAACTAGTTTATCCTTATCTAATACAAGCTAAAGTTAACAAACTCACCATTAGTTATAGCCTAAAGGGAGATAATTGAGAAAGACTTGAAAGTGAACGTAAGATCGTAATCATGTAAAGTAAACATAACAAATAATCCAGAATCTTTGTCCTGTACTATATCGATCCCAAAATCTAATCAATTCATTTCAGTCACGAGGTCAAACATCCCTGAAAGTTTTATTCAAATCCATCTGGTGGTTCTTGAGATATCTTGTCCACAGACAAACAAGCAAACAAACAAACAAACTCGACTGTAAACAATACCTCCACCTTCACTAAGGTGGAGGTAATAATAATAATAATAATAATAATAATAATAACAATAGCATGTATGTGTTTATATGTTTGTGTATGAGTTTCTCAAACCCTGTCTGTATTTATGTTTATAGCATCCCCAAAAAACCGTTTTGTGTCAAAATGCACAACATTGCCTATCAATAAGACAGATCAATAAAATATGTGCCAAACCGAAATAAGTCCTGGAATTGACATGATAGGTTTATTTCCCTGGAATCCAAGACCAAAACCAATAAAACCCAGTCAGGAACTGAGGATGTATATAAGAACATAAAAATGGTAAGCAATAGAAAACATGACATGATTCCCTGAGTGGTGATGGACATGTGTGTGAGTGTGTGTGTGGGGGGGAACTTCTTCATGTATTGTGGAACCAGTTATCATTGTAATGATGAGGAACAGAAGCAATTTCCTGCAACCTGACTCTGGTTCAATTCTAAGTCGAACCATTTCTTTTAACTTATTCCCTCTCTGTGCCAATATTTCCTGTCTTAGTTATTGCCTCAAAGACAGGGATTCTACCACTTTGATTCTGATGCTGACAAGCTGAATGGTGATGAAGACATTTGATCTTACTAGACTTTCATTGTAGGACCAAGGAAAGTTTTCAGTTTGACTTCGTAAAAATTGTTTTCAACATTTCTCATCCACCGACTCAGTGATTTAATGCTGTTATTGTTTATCCTTTATTTGTTTCAGTCATTAGACTGTGGCCATGCTGGAGCACTGCCTTGAAAAGTCTTAGTCAGATGAATCAACTCGTCTGATAAGGGTACACCAGGCACATGCATCACAACCGTATGTGCCTGACATGGTGATTTCATACCAAAATAAACAGCACATGTCCTTGCAGGTGGGACCCAGTTAGAATTTTCTTCAGGTAATGTAGTCTGTTCCACTCAACAGGACCCTGAATAGCGGTTAAGGATCTTGAACGAAACACCCATGCTTCCAGAGCTGAATTATTCAAACCCCAAAGAATTCTTCTCAACACATGGCTATGATGCTACCCCCACTACTTCTGCTCATGATCAGAGATGCACATATCGTCAGCCACCAAGAGACATGCTCAAATGGTTAAGGCCAAACAACTGACAAGCAAATCTGTGGTATTGAGCAGAATATTTGCTGTAGCCCATCTTTTATATCAAATCAAAACATGTACATGATAACATGTACATGATTCCAGTCAGTTAAGATCAGAAGCCATGAGAGCTAGTTCCTGGTACTGCATCAGTATATTATTATTATTATTATCATTATTATTATTGTTGTTGTTGTTGTTATTGTACTGCATGGTTTGTGATTCTATTATGTCATACAAACATCATGATATCTGTGAATCTATAGGGTATAATGGTGCTATCATGTCATAAGCTGTGAAGATGTAGCATGTCATGCTATGGTGGAGATTCAAGGTGTGTGAGAGATTAAAGTATGTAATGTTAATAGCAGGATATGTTGCTCAATCAGTGTATTAACACCACCAGGCTATTTGCTTGATTTTACATACACATGCATACAAGCATGGACAGAAACACATACGTTTGTATGCGTGTATGTATGAATATATATATATAATATATATATATATATATATATATATATATATATA
>NC_068988.1:2752893-2754518 GCF_001194135.2 Octopus bimaculoides
ATATATATATGTATGTATGTATGTATGTAGGTATGTACGTATATGTATATATATATGTGTGTGTGTGTGTGTGTGTGTGTGTGTATGTGTGTGTGTGTGTGTGTGTGTGTATCATCATCATTATTGAGGGTTGGCAATGAATATATTGAACAATTCAGGGTACAAGTATGGGTTCACCAAAGATCAGTCCTCAGCTCCCTCATAGTCCTCCAGATGATAATGAAGGAATTCAAGACAGGCTGCTCCTGGGAGCTCCTCCGTGCTGATGACATCGCTCTTATTGCTGAATCACAACCTGAGCTAGGGAAGAAGTTTCAGGTGTGGAAGCAATGTCTAGGATTGAAGGGCCTTAGATTTAACCTAGCAAAAACCAAAGTATTAGTAGGTAGGAAGATGGAAAAATCACAAATCCCTGCTGGATCTGTAGAAAAGGCATAAGTAGAAACTCCATAAGATGTACCCAGTGTAAGCTATGGACACATAAGAGGTGCAGCAATATCAAAGGAAGGTTAACAGGGAAGGTGCACAGGTACATTAAACCCCAAAAAATGTACAGAAAATAGATTCCAATAACATGCCAGTGGGGAAAACTAGAAGTAGCTGATAGTTTCCATTACCTAAGGAACCAAGTCAGTAGAGGGGATTGATGCTCTGAGAGTGTAGCTGCAAGGATAAGAATAGACTGGGCAAAGCTGAGAGAGCTCCTACCATTGTTAGTAACAAGGGGCCTCTTGCTTAGAGTGAAAGGCAGACGGTATGATGTCTCTGTGCAAACAGCCATGCTACACAGCAGTGAAACATGGGCCGTGACTGCTGGGGACATGCAAAGGCTTGAAAGAAATGAAGCTAGTATGATCCGCTGGATGTGTAATGTCAGTGTGCATACATGACAGAGTGTGAGCATCTTGAAAGAAAAGTCGGACGTAAGAAGCATCAAATGTGGTGTGCAAGAGAGACGACTGCACCAGCATGGTCATGTGTTGCATATGGATGAAAACAGCTGTGTGAAGAAGTGTCACTCCCTAACAGTAGAGGGAACCTGTGGAAGAGGTAGACCCAAGAAGACCTAGGATGAGGTGGTGAAGCACGACCTTCGGACATTGGACCTCAGCAAGGCAATGACTAGCGACCGAGACCATTGGAAATATGCTTTGTTTGAGAGGACTTCTCAAGCCAAGTGAGATCGTAGCTGTAGCCAATACCAGTGTCACATAACTAGCCACTTCAATTGTTGAGCATCATGCTGGCTTGTGAAGACCTGTCAAAATGAGTGAAATCATTGTTATGGCCAATGCCAGTGCGGTCTGAGTGGCACTCATGCTGGTGGCACATAAAAGGCACCATTCGAGTGTTGGGCCTCATGGAGGCAGTGACAAGTGACCTAGATATATCGTGCTTGTGTTGACCTGTCAAGCCAAATGAGACCATAGTCATGGCTGATACTGGTGTCAGGTCAATGGGACCCGTGCCAGCATCATGTGAAAAGCACCCACTACACTCTCACAAAAACCTTGCCAAATCAGACAGGAACCTGGTGCAACCCCCACCTCCTTACCAGTTTTCAGTCAAACCATCCAACCCATGCCATCATGGAAAGCGGATGTTAAACAATGATGATGACATAT
>NC_068988.1:2755104-2755832 GCF_001194135.2 Octopus bimaculoides
TATATATACATGCACATACACATACATAAGCATGCATGAATACACATACACTGTCACTCCCACACATACTCACTCGCATATACACACACACACACACACACATGTATATAGATATATGTGTGTATAAGTGGTGTGAGTGTGTGGGTGTGTGTGTATTCCTTGTGTTGCATAAATGGTATTAATACATCTCCATCTAGTAATTATCATATTCCTTTTATCCATGCATATTGCAACCTTATAACATTTGATAAATTAGTTTATTACGTGCTTGACAATAAGCAAGGCTCTGATATGAATGGGAGCCGTGAGTTCCAAGAGAATTTATAAGGAAAATGGAATGATGAGAACACTGATAACCTTGTAATCAGAACTAGGACCATCATGTGACTGTTGTTGTATTATTTGGTATGGATTTACTATTTCGGAATCTTTAACGAAGGAGGTTACGTAAGTGTCTTTCCGTTTCAATTCATTCCTATCCATTTCCAAAGATCTGCAGCCATCAACAACTTGGCACAACTAATGAAATTTAGATGAAATTTACCTTTGACATGTCACTCCAAGTGTCAATGAGGAAATCTTTACGAAGCAAAAATATCATAAAACAATGGTGTGTGTGTGTGTGTGTGTACAGATATATAACTATATGCATGCCAGTAGAATTTATTCATATACATATATATATATATATATATATATATATATGTATATATATATATATGTATATA
>NC_068988.1:2756570-2757921 GCF_001194135.2 Octopus bimaculoides
GTATACATGTTTATATATGTATATACACACAGACACACACACAAACACACTCATAAACACACACACATACACACACACCACACACACACACACACACACACACACACACACACACATCATATAAAGAATCTCTGTTAAACATTTTCACAATGGAATGTTAACAGTAAAAATTTAACCATAACAGTAATTCTCAAGAATTCTTCCTCTTAATTAAGGAACTTTTGTGTTGCGTAATTGATTGTGTTTTCCCATTTCCTAAACAATGGATGCGTGTTCTATCCTAGTTTGCATTAAGAAAGCCAATTCGAGAGGATTAATGTTTTGTTTAAACACAACAACAACAACAACGATACAAGTTGCATCTTAATGAATTCCTGCATGAAATTGGAAGAAATTACAACTCTCAGCAAATCTCTTGAGGATGGTTGGAATCGGATTATAAAAGCTGAAATCTCAGTTCCAGACAATCTCAGTAAATTTTATGGCACTTTGGTCACTCCTTAGAGACACACTAGACATTATCATGATCATTACTGCTGCTGCTGCTGCTGCTGCTACTGTCGTTGTTGTTATTATTAGTTCATTATTATTATTATTATTATTATTATTATTATTATTATTATTTTCTCCACTACCAACCCAATTACCTCTACTATTGTTATAACTTTCATCCTCCTCATCATCATCTCTCCCTCCTCCTCCTCCTCCTCCTCCCCACCGACCCTGCAGCCACCATTAACTTTTCCACTGACAATGAGGCCCTCCTCCTCTTCCTCATCCTCCTCTCGCCCGTCCTCTTCTTCCTTTTCCTTGATGTATCAAGCAAACATCTGTTTCCATTGTGTGTGTATCGTGTGATTACGACTGAGTCGGAATTGTTGTGAAATGATTTGCAGCTGCACTCTTCTGGCACCATTATCTCCTTCTGCTTTTAACACTATCGAATCTCTTTTGTGTTCTAACAGAGTTTCCAAAGAAGAAGGCAGGAACTTTTTACACTCAGAGGTGAGTAAGCATCACTTGTCACCAGTCGGTGGCACATCCACCCGCAAAACCATAATGACTTAATCACTATTTAGACATCACAGCTACTCACACACACATACACACACACACATGCTTAGATTCTTTTATTCTTTTACTCTTATCAATCATGTGACTGTGGCCATGCTGGAGTGCGATCTGTGTGTCAAACAAATTGACTCCAGGACTTATACTTTAATCTTGGTACTTATCCTGTTGGTGTCAAGCTGTGATGAAGGAACAAACACAGATGCAAAGACACACACACACACACACACACATAAACATATACATATGTATATATATATATATATATATATATATATAT
>NC_068988.1:2758161-2761734 GCF_001194135.2 Octopus bimaculoides
GCCACCCCTCCACATATCAAATGACTCCCTAACCTGGCTGAGAGAGCGATTTCAGGAGAGACTGATCAGCAGGAAGTGTGAGGTTGAGTGGCCACCCCATTCACCAGACTTGAACCCCCCCCCGCCCAAATTTTTATATGTGGGGGTATCTCAAGGATGATGTTTACCAGAAGAACCCTCAAACGGTTGGTGAAATGACGGCAGCAACCACAGCAGAAATCAGGGAAATCCCCAAAGAGGAACGAGTAAATGACAATTTTGCATGACGTATGCAAGTGTTTGTGCAATGTATGCCATTTGGAGCATATTTTGAAAAGAACATGACTTTTATGCAAAGGGATTGAGTGTACACAGACCAAAGATTAAGTCCAGCAAATTACAAGAAATTTGCTCGACCTTTGTAGGATTTAATAAAACTTTTATGGGTTCTGTGATGATGGCTGAAGGAAAAGATAACTCCTATCAAAACTGGCCAAAATATTCACTGGAAAGGTTCTACAGAAAACAAGGAACTGGTTCTGAGACATGGTTTTATCCAAATGATAGATTATGGAATATCAAACTGGTTAAGTAATAGAAAACACAAGAGAAGCGAAGCAATTTTGAAAACGTTCTTTATTTAAGAAATGTTCATTCCAAATTTAGATCTCTTGATTTCCCATCTCTGCCATTCCAAATGGCTTAGTCTCTAACAGAATATCTGTCTATTCTGAGTTTTACATTATTTTTCTGTTTTAATTCTTTAAGTTTTATTTTGGAAAGGCTCCAAAGATAGACAAGTAAATCCAGTCTAAATGCCCTCCCACCACTCCTCCAACACCACTTACAAAGCAGCCTGTCATAGAGTTCTTTCTAAGCAGAGATTTAAGGTGAATCCTTATCTAACCTTGACAGCCCACATGAATTGTTTGTCAAATATAATATAAACTATTCATACATGTATCTTCAACTCCAATGGCTTTGTACAGATTTTGGTGTCTAAATATGGATTCTATTTATTTATATTTCTGAAATTCTTATCGAATGGTTCTGTAATAGACTCATTAAGAGATGAGACTGTGTTCCTGTATTCCACCCCTTTAATTCTTTAGTTTAACAGAAATCACGATTATTTTTAGCAGCCTTATTTACCATCCACCCAAACATATATCAAGAGTTATTATAGATCAAAATCAAAATCAAATGGAAATTGTAGTTGTGATCCCCATGCTGGTGGCACGTAAAAAGCACCAACCAATTGTAGTTGTTGCCAGCCTTCTCTGGCCCCTGTGCCGGTGGTACATAAAAAGCACCAACCAATCATGGTCGTTGCCAGCCTGCAATAGCCCCTGTGCTGGTGGCATTTAAAAAGCACCCACTACACTCTCAGAGTTGTTGGTGTTAGGAAGGGCATCCAGTTGTAGAAACATTGCCAGATCAGACTGGAACCTGGTGCAGCCTCCTGGCTTCCCAGACCCCAATCAAACCGTCCAACCCATGCCAGCATGGAAAACGGACGTTAAACGATGATAATGATGATGATGATGATATATTTTTACAAAGAAAGGTGCAAACCCTCATCCTGGGTTGCGCAAGCATGACTTGCTTTATGATGGCCAACAGCCTGAGGAGAAACTTGGAGTGAAGTTGGGAAGTTGGAATGTGGGCAGTCTGTGTGGAAGGGGCACTGAGGTGTGTGAGGAATTCAGGAAGATGAGGGTGGATGTGTGTAGGAAGTTAGGTGGAGGGTCCAGGGTGTAAGATTTGTGGGGGTCAATGGAAGAATGTACAAGTTGTAGTGGTTGAGAAATAGCGAGGGGACTGGAGTTGTGTGAGAGCCGCAATGCTGTATGGGAGTGAGACTTGGTGTCTGAGGGAGAGAGAGATAGCAACTTTGAGAAGGACTGAGAGAGCAATGGTGAGAGAAATGCGTGGGGTGAGGCTGTTTGATAGGAGGAGGACTGAGGACTTGATGGGGATGCTGGGGTTGGAGGAACCAGTGGAATGGCTGGGAAGGGTGAATGGAGTGCAGTGGTATGGGCATGTGTTGAGGAGGGACGAAGAGCATGTTCTGAGGAGGGTGCTAGAATTTGAGGTAAATGAACCGCGAAAGCAAGGTAGACTGAGGAAAAGGTGGAGGAGGAGATTGGGAGCGTTGGTTTGAGAAGGGAGGATGCCCAAAACTGGGCTAGCTGGTGAGATGGTGTGAGGGTGGTTGCTACGGTATTGAGGTAGATCCGTCCACCCCTATTAACAGAGGCAAAACCCGGATTTAAAACACTGGATGATGATGATGATGATGATGATCGTATATATATATATATATATATATATAATATCCAGGTTGGTACTGTTCAAGCACTCTGTTAAAATCCAAGTTATGGCTAACCACATTACAGTATTGGGAACAACCAAGGATTATTCCCAGTAAAACAATCTCAATGTATTTCATCCAAAGGTTAAATCCTGGATTCACTTCTTTGGATTTTAAATAGTTTGTAGAGTGTATCCAAGAAAATTCAAATAAATAAGTAGAATAATACATCTACACATATTTTATTGTTACAGTCAATTATGCAGCATCTTTAATTTAAATCTGACCAATATGTGTTTCTGCTGCATGTCGCTGTGATATTTACTTCATTAAAAAACTTTTTTTAAGGGAATATTTTGAATGATTTTCTGTGGATGTGTGCACATGTTAGGGCAGATTCCTTATTGCTATTTAATAACTGGTATTTAGATGCGAAAACAGAATATTTCTTCCAGACATAAACTGCATTTCTTACCTCCAAATAGAAGTTAATAGGCAGGGCAGAGCCGTATGCAATCAGAGTTAAGAAAGGCAAATTATGTCTGGAAGAAATATTCTGTTTCTGCATCTAAATACCAGTTATTTAATAGCAATAAGGAATCAGCCCTAAAATGTGCACACATCCACAGAAAATCATTCAAAATACTTCCCTAAAAAAGACTTTTGATTAAGAAAATACGACAAAGGTTGGTAGTGCTAGAGTTTGCATGGTAAATATTAGTGCAATAATCTAATTTGCCTTTATTCTTGTAGTAATCCTTCTCCAAGTATTCTTCATATGTAAAACTTCACATATGAAATAATTCTTTGTTCTGTATTCTATATCTTGGAGAATGGTTTTACAAATGTAAATTCCTTTTCATTTTGTGACCCTTAATTGTACACATCTGTCTCTGTAATATTTTCCTTTAAGGCCAGGGGACAAAATATACTCTGACCCAGTTTAGGATCTGGTATTCTTGATTTGAATTCCATACCTTAGGGTCATCCTGATAACCATTTTTATAGTTGTATCAGGATTCTAAATGTTGCTCTTTAATTCTTTGCACTCAAACAGTACCGTTCCCAACCAAATATGATACCACCTGAACCAACATATTTTTAGTTCACTTCAAACTACAGTAGTGTGCATCACTTTGAATAAAGATGCATAGACTCATCTTTAACCAGAAGAACTGGATGCAAATAAAGGCCACATTGTAAGACATCATCCATGTAGCAGAAACATGCTTAGGACAGATTTAAATTAAATATACAATATAATCGACTGTTATAATAAA
>NC_068988.1:2761773-2764793 GCF_001194135.2 Octopus bimaculoides
TATATATATATATATATATATTGTGGTGCTGTCATCGAATTTGATTTCGATTTCACTTGCCTCAACAGGTCTTCGCAAGCAAAGTTTATTGTCCAATCAATGAGGGGTACTCATAAGTGGGCTGGTTACACCCACTGGCATAGGCCACTTGGCTTGCTGGGTCTTCTGACAAGGCAAATTTTCATTAATGACTTTTGTTAAGATTATTCTGTATTTGAATAAAATATCTCGGTTAAGTCAAAATACCAATTTCAGAAAATAGTCATCTATTGCACTCCTCCTCCTTCCCCTCGCTGCCGCCGCCACTACCAGCACCACCATAGCCGCTGCCATCATCATCATTGCTTAGCGTATGTCTTCCATGCTGGCATCTGTTGGATGGCTTTACAGGGCATGACAAACCAGAGAACTGCATCAAGCTCCAACGTCTGCCTTTGACATGGTTCCTACAGCAAGATGCCTTTCCTAATGCCAACCACTTAAGGAAGGAAAGAAAGAAACAAACAAACAAAGAAAGGAAGAGAAACAGACAGAAAGAAAGAAAAAACAGACAGAAAGAAAGAAAGAAAGAAAGAAAGAAATAAAGAAAGAAAGAAAGAAAGAAAGAAAGATAGCTTTAACACTCTCTGTCAAATTTTTTCTAACATTGATGGCAAACTGAAGATCTTGAGGATCCAGTTTCAAATCCTGATGTGACTTTAACGTATTTCCTTTCTTCTATTTGTCACTCCAAGGCTTCATGTTCAGTTAAGAACACATTATTATTATTATATTCCATTCCTTACCAACATTCATAGTCTTTACTCATATGGTATCTCTACAGACTTTGTGATGGTTATATCATGAAGATTCTTCAAAGAAGATCTCAAAGTTAAGGTGGGAAATAGTCAAATAGTGAAATGAAAGACAATACTGATATTATGCCAAGTTGTCTGTAATTCTGTGGATTTCTAGAACCATTCCACAGTTTAAAGCTGGCTCACTAATAAAATCATCTTTTGTGTGCAAGTTAAGCGAATAATTAAGATATTTCTGCTGGTCTTACCAATATTAGGGGTGTCCGTCAACTGATAGTAATTGTATTTATGTCGATACACTTGAATGATTTACAAACACACACTAATCACATGAATGGTGTTTCTCATTCTCTCTGTCTCTTGCTGTCTCTTTCACTCTCTATTTTTATCTATGTATGTCTTCCTTATATTTACAGTTATGAGCATTGCTCTGCGGTGAGAGGTTTGCTCCCAAACTACATGGTTCTGGGTTCAGTGGTACCATGGACAAATGGTTTCTACTATAGCCTGGGGCCATCCAAAATTTTGTGAATTAATTTGGCAGATAGAAACTGAAAGAAGCTCATCATGTGTGTGTGGTTTTCTCAGGCATGACACAATGCCAAAGGTTTCAATCATTACCTCTGTGAGGCCCAACACTCGAAAGGAACTCAGTCACTTCACATCTGTGAGACTCAGTGCTTGAAAGGAACTCAGTCACTTTGCCTCTGTGAGGCCCAACACTCGAAAGGAACTCAGTCACTTCACGTCTGTGAGACTCAGTGCTTGAAAGGAACTCAGTCACTTTGCCTCCAGGAAGCCCAGTGCTTGAAAGAAACCCAGCCACTGAGGCTCAATGCTTGAATGATGCTCTATATGTTCCACTGGCATGAGTGCCATTTATGTGGCACCAACATCAACCATAACTACGATTTCACTTGGCTTGACAGGTCTTCTCAACCACAGCATATGATCATTGCCTCTGTGAGGCTCAAAGTTCGAAGATCATGATTCACCAAAATTTACACATCTGATTGCAAAGTTCTTCATGCATGAATAAATTCTGAATAATAATACAATCCCAAATTTAATTAACAAAAGATGTTTTTTATAAAATTTCTCCATCACAACCTAATTATCTGTCCATATATATTAGCTCCATCTGTCTCAGAATATTTCAACTGAACAATGACTAGAAAAGCTAAGATGAACTCAAATGTACCACAATCCTATGTTAGAGAAGCTGGCTGAAACTTCAAAGTCACTGTTGATACTATTCTTGCTAAAGAAGAATAAATTTGAATTCTACAAATGTATTCAGGAATCCTTCAGTGTAATGTAAAATTATTTTCATGAGAACTTAACATACAGACAAACATTAATATGTGTGTGTGTCTGTGTGTGTGTGTGTATAGATATATATATATAAATAAATATAGATGATAAAGTTATAGATAAATAGATAGATAGACAGCGAGATACAGACCTATATACATATTATGGAAGCAATCTATGGCAGTTGAATATTTATTTATTCAAAATCAATAAATCATATTTATCATTTGCATTTGATTGAAACATGCTTAAAATATTGGAACAAATTTGTTTTTATTTTATTTTCCTGCCATTTCTCATCTATTTAATGATTTAATTCTATTTCCTGTTGCCTTTATGGGGTGTGCCAACAAATGCCAGTTGAAGATAAGTCAAATATTTCGATACAAGGTGAGTTTACAATGATATCTTTTCCTAATAATGCTGATTGAAATGATAGCACAGTTATAAAAATAATCCAATTTTCCAGTCCAATTATATGTATTATGGCTATGCCTGTGTCTCTAATTTACCTGTTTCATTGTTGTAGGTAGTTACAAGTAAATCTTCTAATACCATATATTATAGGAGCTTAATGGAGAAACTTTCTAATAGAGTCACTTGGCATGAAATCGCTTCAATATAATTCTGGACTTTTAATCAATGAAGTCAGGAAGATTCCATATATATGTAAATCCCATAAGATACATTTGATCCTTCATATATATGTGTGTGTGTGTGTGTGTGTGTGTGTGTGTGAGTTTGTGAGTGTGTGTGTATATGTACACTGTGTGTATATATATATATATACATATATATATGTATACATATGTATATATAAATATATCACACACACATATATATATATATATATATATATATATATGTATGAATATGTATATATGTATATATAAATATATAATATATAAT
>NC_068988.1:2764889-2782642 GCF_001194135.2 Octopus bimaculoides
TATGTATGTATGTATATGTATGTATGTATATGTATATATAAATACATACATCCATGCATACATAGATCGTATGCTTTCATGTATACTAGCAAAGTCATTGCTAGAAAGAATCATTGTATTGAGTCATTGTTGATGCAATGTGAGTCCCTAGTCTGACTCTTGAGTTTGGCAAAAAATCTGCACATTCTGTTGCATAATGCACAACTGCGCTGACTGGCAGAGGGAATAGGTGCCAGAACATGAACTCTTTGGACATGCTTTTTCAGTCCTCCATCTGAAAGGCGCATCTTTCCACAAGCTGCACATGTTCTGTTGTGAACACTAACCATATCACAAATTACGAGGGGTTAATCCCTGAGAGTTCTCTGACTGATAGATACATGCATACATAGATACACATACGTACATATGACTGGCATTCTGTTGATTACAACGACAAGAGTTCCTGTTGATCTGATCAACAGAACAGCCTGCTTGCAAAATTAACGTGCATGTGGCTGAGAAAACCACAGACATGTGTACCCTTGATGTAGTTTGCAGGGAGATTCAGCATAATACAGAATATGATAAGGTTGGCACTATGAATTACAGGTACAACTCATTTTTGCCA
Organism: Octopus bimaculoides; assembly: GCF_001194135.2. Taxonomy (NCBI): domain Eukaryota; kingdom Metazoa; phylum Mollusca; class Cephalopoda; order Octopoda; family Octopodidae; genus Octopus; species Octopus bimaculoides. The sequence goes on from NC_068988.1 coordinate 2,765,500, forward strand.
GCTGAGAGAACTGGAGCAATGTGAAATAAAGTGTCCTGCTCATGGACACAATGCATTGCCGGGAATCGAACTCATGAGTTTGTGGTCATGAGTTAAATACCCTAACCTCTAAGTCACTGTAGTTGGTTCTAGGAAGGGCATCCAGCTGTAGAAATTAGGCCAAAACTGACAGTTGGAATCTGGACAGCTCCTCTCAAACTATCCAACCCATGCCAGCAGGCAAAACAAACATTAAACAATGATGATGATGATGGTAGTCTCTGTTGTACTTCTCATGAAGGAAAATGGAAGCATTATGAAGAAATTCTCACTTTGAACCAATTTCAGGAATATCATGTAGACACTTTTTTTTTATTAAACCTTGATTCATTTGAGGCCCCTAGAAATATAAGCTGGAGCCCTTCCTTCAAGACATTTAGTTGTACGAATCAACCACCAGCATCCATTTTTTTTTTAAAGCCTGTTTCCTATTCCATCAGTCTCTTTTGTCAATCTGCTAAGTTCCAGAGGACATAAGCACACCAACACCGGTTGTCAAGAAGTGGAACAAACACACACACACACACACACACACACACACACACACACACACATGCACGCACACACAACTGGCTTATTTCAGTTCCTGTCTACCAGCTCTTCAGTTGGCCTCACATTATAGTTGAAGACACTTGCCCAAGGTTCCACACAGTGGGACTGAACCTAGAACCATGTGGTTAGGAAGCAGACTTCTTACCACGCATACCGACAAGAGATAAATAGAGAAAAGCAAAGTAATTATTGCATGATTTTTAATAAAATTCGTGGACCGGATTTGGTCAGGGACAAGAGTTTGCTGACTCCTGATATAACTCATTACTGGAACCACCACCATCATCACTGATTTTATTGTCCCAGAAATGAGATTCCTAGAATTTCAAGCAGTAAAATAATCGTTTATATCAGTTCAGTGCTTAACCAACCATAAATTATATTGCTTCCTACTACAAAGTGAGAAGGTCATGTTGATAAATATGTATATAGTCCTTTGCTTGTTTAATGTGCTGCTTAAACAATCAATCAGTGGTTTGTTAGTCAAAGTTCTTTTGTTGCTGTTTTCAACCTTTTCAGTGGCTGAGTGACTTTCCCCTCTCCCTTGGAGGTCTGCTCTGAGCCACTGAAAAGGTTGCAAAGGGCAATGAAAGAACTTTGATTAACAAGCAGCTGAGTGATTGTCTCACCAACACATTAAACAAACGATCGATTAATTAGTTGGTTAGATAAATAGTTATTACTTATAGCGAAACACACTAAGCCAGTCAGGGCTAAATCGAACTGGATCTCATTGGTGACATGATAGAAATGATAGAGGCATGGATGGCCTAGTCTAGCACCCTACTGATTCAGACATTTAGGGCATCTCCAAGAACACCTTGTGTCAAATAAACATACCTCTGATTAGAAAGTTAGAATCATTTTGCTGTTAATATTTATTGTCAACCATCACAGGTTGCTCTTGAATTTTTTCGTAATAAACATTGTACAGACATTTCAGTAAACATTAAGTTCCATTGCTCTCTTCATATTTATGTTTAAATGTTTGATTTTACACAAACACCCTTTAAAACATTTATCAAACTGATGTAATTTGTTTCAATATACAAGGTAAAGATATTGTCCATGTTAACTGGGATTGTTTCTGCTTTTATTTTGTCTCTTTGTCAGCCAATAAACCTTTATCTCTGGAGTATAGCACAAGCTAACAGCATCTCCATTATTAAAATAATGATAATAAACAAGACATTAATATCTAAAGTAACAGCATAAACTGGATCACCAAGATCTAATTCTGATATGAGCTAAAGTTTTTCCCTTCTTCAGTAAAATGACAATCATGAGCAAGTTAAATCTTCCACTTTTTATCCTTTACTTGTTTCAGTCATTAGACTGCAGCCAAGTTGTGGCACCACCTGCAAGAATTTTGGTCAAACAAACCGGTCTCTGTGCTTATTCTTCAGTCTGGTACTTATTCTATCAGTCTCTCTTGTCAAAGATAACTGTAAGTTTTGTCAGCAAAAATTTGATGTAGTATATTAAATAAACCAGTCATAAAAACTTTCAAGAGAGCAAAACAGATTAAGTGTTGCTTATTGAAGCTCTTCACTCCTAGTGCAGCATAGGTCATCAACGACTTTTCCCTCTGTTCTTGACTCAGGGCTGGCTTCCCCTCCCAGGTGTTGTTGCTTTAGGATTGTCATTGAGGCTTTGGTAACTTTTGTTTTTTTCTAGGTAGGGGTAATGACCCTACACAAACCAATTTTTAACTCTGGGAGGAAGTGGTCCATATTAGTCTGGCCTCTAACCTTTGGCCTATCCAGCATGGGAGGCTCTGCTGGAGCTTTTTGCTGGCATAGCTCTCAGAGACATTGAGGCATGCAAACCACAACACCACAACTAGGACTGGACCTTTTGGTGGAATTTAAGTATAGACTTGGTGAATATTAGAAGACCATTCAAACTGAAACAGATTCCAAATGTAAAATGGGTGCATTTACAGGCAGCATTTAATGTGTAGAACATTTGAATTGGAAATAAAGCAGTATTTATGGACTTTCAATATCAGATATAAATATCTATAAAGTAAGATTACAATAAGAACCAAAATATTTACTGGTGGAATCGTTAAAGCTTTGAACAAGATGCTAGCAATATGTAGTCATGAGCTTCTTTTATTCTTAGCTGAACTCTTGCCAAGGTCAGTTTTGCTGTTCATCCCTCTGTGGGGCCAACAAAATAAGATGCTAACAAAGTAATGGAAATTATTCTTTTAATGCATCTTTGATGTGAATTGGAATTATAAGAAATGGGTGGAAGAAAGCTGTTTCTTACTGATTTTTAAAAATATTTTGATTTTTGAGTTTCTTGAAAGGAATAAACAAGTCGTGTTATCTTAGAGACATAATTGTTCTTACTCGGTGTGGATTGAGTGGTGGTAAGTTGAGCAACAGTTGAAAGGAAACAAAGAAATTATGTAAACAGCTCTCTCTGTTTGCAACAAAGTATTCCTCGCTAGATATGAGAGAGAGAACGTCAATAATGTACAAGAAGGGTGGTGCTGTATTTCAGTAATCAACAATCGTTGAGCCAGATCAACAGCAACCGCTGTAGGTTGTGCAATATTGCAATAACTGGCAACAAAGGTTGAACACAAATTAATTGAGAAAACAGCTGTGTATGTCGAATGTAGTAGCATATGATGTGAAGGACTGATAATTAGTGAAGGGGGTGGGTGGGGGAAATGTGTTGTGAATTGATGACCAGAAAAACACAGGAACCCACAGATAAGAATAATAGGAAAGAAAGTAATTAGATCGGATCTGAGAACCTTGCTTGTGTTAGATAAGATACCACAGAATGTTGAATGTGGGGAAAATTAACTTTAAAATGATTGTTTGAAACGTGTATTGCCTTCTGCAGCAAGAATGTGTGTCAGCACGTGTGTGTGTATGTGGGTGTGTGTGTATGTGGGTGTGTGTGTGTGAGCACATATGTGTATATGTCTGTGTGCATAGGCACATGTCCTTGTGTGTGTGTGTGTGTGTGTGTGTGTGTGTGTGTGTATTGCAAATAAATATACTTTACAATATTGAACTCTCTAACTTCTGTGGAGGTGCAACTGCCCAGTGGTTGGGGCAGTGGACTTGCAGTTGTAGGATCGAGGTTTCAATTCCCAGACCGGACGTTGTGAGTGTTTATTGAGCAAAAACATCTAAATCTCCACAAGGCTCCGGCAGAAAGTGGTGGCAAACCCTGCTGTATTATTTCACTACAACTTTCTCTCACTCTTTCTTCCTGTTTCTGTTGTACCTGTATTTCAAAGGGTACCAACCTTGTCTCATTCTTCGTCATGGTAAATCTCCCAGGGAACTACGTTAAAGGTACATGTGTCTGTGGAGTGCTCAGCCACTTGCACGTTAATTTCGCAAGCAGGCTGTTCCATTGATCGGATCAACTGGAACCCTCGTCGTTGTAACTGACAGAGTGCCCCAATCTAACTTCTATAATATGTTGGTATACCAGTAATTCATTCAGCCTTAAAATTGTACAAACTAAATTAAATTATAAAAATAAAAAAAATCTATGCTGTGTCACAGAAATAGTAATCTGAAGTAACAATTCATTGGTGATGGTCTTTATTTTCAGCTGGTAAGGTTGAAGCTATTGGTATAATTTGTCTTGTCTAATGCTTGCAAAACTTGAATTCATTACCCTCTGGTCTGTAGTCCAACATCTTAACCACTAAGCTCTTCTGTCTACCACAGTGATTCCCAAAGTGGGCAGTACTGCCCCTGGTGGAGGCAGTGGAAAGATCTAGGGGGACTTTGAAGAAAAATGAGGTGATAATGGGATGACCAAAACGGGGGCAATGGGATGATAAGGGGGTGACCAAAACGGAGGCAAGCCATGGTGTGCTACAAATTCACAAATAATAAATTTAGTTATTGTAACTACTGACATATCATTCTTTGTTTTTTCTTTTATTCTTTCATTTGTTTCAGTAAGTTGACTGCGGCCATGCTGGAGCACCGCCTTTAGTTGCAAAATTCGACCCCAAACCTTATTCTTTGTAAGCCTAGTACTTATCCTATCGGTTTCTTTTGCCGAACTGCTAAGTTACGGGGACATAAACACACCAACATCGGTTGTCAAGCGATGTGGGGGGTGACAAACAGAGACACACACACACACACACACACACACAGTTTCCGTCTACCAAATCCACTCACAAGACTTTGGTCGGCCCAAGGCTATAATAGGAGATACTTGCCCAAGGTGCCACGCAGTGGGACTGAACCCAAAACCATGTGGTCAGTAAGCAAGCTACTTACCACACAGCCATGCCTGTTACAATGATTAATCACTTAAATACTGTGGAAATTTTTTTTTGTCATATAATCAAGTCAATTATTTAAATTTTAATGATCAGAAACAGTCATCAATAAGTAAAGAACTTTATTGACATTGCTGGCATCACATAAAAAAATCACCTGTGCTGACGTGATGTGAAAAGCTTTCGTGCCAGCACCATGTACAAAGCACCTGTGCCAATGCCACATGTAGAGCACCCATGCTGGCACCATGTAAGAACCATCCACGCCAGTGCCACATGAAAAGCATTGGTGCAGGTGCCACATACAAAAGCACCCAGTTCCCTTTATAAAGTGGTTGGCATTAGGAAGGGCATTCAGCTGTAGAAACAATGCCAATACAGATGTCTGGAGCTTGGTGCAACCCTCTGGCTGGGCAGCTCCTGTCAAACCAGCTGACCCATGCTAGCATTGAAAATGAATGTTAAATGATGAGGATGATGGCGATGAGACAAGAAGAGGAAGACTTGACTATTAATTCTGTTTACTCTCACAGGGGGAGGTACTGAATTCACAGCACATACCAATGTAAACCTCATATTTTATGACGTTGCTGTAGTAAGATGTTTTCCCATGTCATAATTACTTGTAATATGATAAAGTGTTCCATTCACAGATACAACATTTTGTCAATGATACAAACCTCCAACTTTGTGCCTGGTTGTTTAATATCTTATTATCTCTTTAGTTCAAATGAGTGATTATATAATTTGTCTCTCTGAAGTTGGTATGTCTACACTATAACTGAACAAAGCTATAAAATGACTGTTAGATAAAATTGGCAGTTCATATCCTGCCATTAGTACCGGTTGAATTCAACTAGCCATAAATTGCTATCACAGCATGACATGTTTTCTCATTGTATACTGGTTTCAGAAAAATAAAATTAATGAGTGTTTTATTCCTCAAACTCCTTAATTGTTCACTAATTAAGGTAGTAAATGAAATATTTATAATATCCTCGATAGATACCTTGCATCATGAAAAATAAATTAACTCAGCTTTCTCATAAGAGCAGGTAAAATTAAAATTCAACAAACTTGTATTGTATCAAAGAAAAGATTGGCCACCTACTTAACAGAAGATTAACTCTATCTGATGAGTTCCATCTTTTCTATTAATTAATACATGCTTTGTGGATTAAGTCACTGCAAAAAACTTAATTGGTTTTGTAGATTCTGTGGAGTGGTTTAATAATTAAGGTATGAAATACAATATTTACAAAACTACATGCATTTATTAACACCTGTACACATCTAAATGTGTGGTTTAATACTTTTCAAATCCAAATCTTTGAAAATTTTCACTTCTCTCATGTGAAAATTTTCAAATCTGTAAAAATATACATATTAAAGAAGTTGCATTAATACTTCATCGATCATGTAAAGTTTGTGTAAAAGTTCTAACACAAAAAGTTTCCAATGAATTATGGAGAAAATTACTTTCTAACAAGCAAGCAGGATATAGCCTTAAGTTTAGGGCCACCTAAGTAATTGTTAATTGAAAATAATGGTGATTGTTATCTAATGGAGGAATACGGAAGTAAGCTTCAGTCTATTTACAATAACTCACACTTTCCTAGCAGCCATATTTTCTGATTACACAAAACCAGCAGAAAATATGTATCTCGCCAATTTACAAGACATATTTGACATCTTTGCTTGTGAGTTCCTATCAAGGAACTGGGTAGGTGGTAGTTTTCGATCAAATTCCTGTTTGGATAGGAAATTTGTAATAATTTGTTAAGAGATCCAAAGCTGAACAATTTGTGATATTCCCTTCAGCTGTTCACAGAGAAGAGACATTGTGGCTTAGTCTTTATTGATTGATGTTTGATATTATGTAACCTATATTTAGGTTGTACATTAGATATGATTTTCAAGTTCTGTGCAAGTAGAAAGTGAATAAGAGTCTTCATAGCTGAGAGAACAAATACCACATATCAAAATAAAAAGTGGAATACTTGAAGGTATGACCTCTTGGTTGGGCACAGGACCAGTCATGGAAGCAGTACCGTAACATCCCCAACAATATACTGCTGTTACCAATTTTATTTATTCCTGAGAAATGTAAAACATAAATTGATCACTGCGTGACTCGAACTTGAAAGCAAATGTTTAAAAAGTTTGTAATTTATAAACTGGCGACCATCTTACTTTCAGATGAAATAAAGATAAATGAATTAACCAGCAGACAATTAATAATAAATAAATTTTTTGAAAAAATGATAGTGCTTGGGAAAATAAAATGCGATAGTATACATTATTGTCTTCAGAAAAAAAAAAATGATAAACTAACTTAATAAATATACACGTAAATAAATTTATAATAATAACAATAATAAATTGCACAATTGTAATATTTATATTTCTGAAGATGTCTAAAACATGAACCAAGAAAAAAAAAACCTGAAGGATATTTTAACAAATATAATATTATAGATAAAATGTCTGGTTGAATCTATTTTCCTTTTCTTTTTTTTTTTACTGTTTCAGTAAAATATTCGAAATAGATTTTTCAGATGTATTGTTGTTGAATGGTTGTGGGTAGACTAAAGAAGAGACACAAACACATTAAGTTTAGAAATTATTGCAATAACACTCACACGATTGCTTCTATAAGTAGAGGTCACATTTGTAAAGTCCATTTTGACGCTTAATTTTCGATTCACTAGTTTGTTAGTAACAGACATCTGTGTCAACATCATCATCATCACCATTGTCAACGTCATCGTCGTTGTTGTTGCCAAAGAATATGCACATATGGTGCTGGATGACAGTGAATAACAGGTTTAACACAGGAGGGACAGTTGGAGGACAAACCATCACATGCAGTTTTGTAATCAATGTAGATCGCATTATATTATCGTGTGAAGGTGGAGACTGGAGCCATTTCTCATAATCGGTTTCAAACATACAGAACTGGAAACTTCCTTGTAAGTTAACATGGTATCTGTCGCAGAATGAACCACTTTCAGCTGAGTGAACTGGAAAAATAGGAAATGCAGTGTTTTGTCCAAGAATGCAGTGTACTGACCGATCTTGGAATCAAGGTCACAATCTTGCAATAATGAGCGCAACACCCTAACTACTTGGCCACACATCTGTGTAATATTGGTGAAAGGCAATGCACCACTGACCATTCTGTCGTTGATTCAGGAAGTATGCACATGGTCAGATGATAATTAAAATGACCATTCTAGTAATTATCATAGAGTTAATTCTGAAATTCTAAAATGTCTTATTTCCAAAGATCTAAGCAAAAATGTCCATATTTTCATAACAAGTACCATTGATGTTGGCATGGCTGTGTGGTTAAGACAGTTGTTTTGCAACCTTGTAGATCTGGGTTTGATTCCACTGCATGATGCCTTGAGAAAATGGTCTTCTGTCATTGTCTCAGATTGATCAGCACTTGTGAGTAGAGTCAGGTGAATGGAAGCAATATGGAAGGCCATTGCATATGTGCATGTGTGTATGTATGTATGTATGTATGTATGCATGCATGAATGTATAGTTGGATAGATGGCTGGATGGATGGATGGATATATGTTGTTTTAATTTAGAGTTAATACTGTGGTCCACCTGCTCAGTTGCAAGGTTGCAAAGGAAAGTATCTTGTTTTGCTCATCGTACTTTAAATCTTAAGAAAGTCTTGCAGACCTTTGTTGTTCCAGGTATCATGATCATAAGTCATAATGGTCTATACTCAAGAACCCAAGTTCAGCCAAACTTTGCTCCAGACAGGTCGGTATGTGTCCAGTTGCTCCAATAATAATAGGTATGAGGGTATCTTGGGTACTGCATTTGCAAACTCCTTGTGAATGGTCCATAGCCATTTTCCTTTCTTCTGTGTGTTTCTAGCCACATTGGTGTCCAAAAAAGCAACTGATTTCCACAAGAGAGAGAAAGCACACCATTTTCTTTTTGTCCCATACAACATTTTTTGGCTGTTTTTGTTTTAAGTTGGAGGCTGTTTTAAGTTCCACCAATATGTATGTATATATGTATGTATGTATGTATGTATGTATGTATGTATGTATGTATGTGTATGTGTGTGTGTGCGTGTGCGTGTGGTGTAGGTGTGGGTTGTGGGGGGTTGTATGTATCTGTGTTTGTGTATTTCTGTATGTATATCATCATCATCATCGTTTAACGTCTGTTTTCCATGCTGGCATGGGTTGGACAGTTCGACCGGGGTCTGGGAAGCCAGGAGGCTGCACCAGGCCCCAATCTCATCTAACAGTGTTTCTACAGCTGGATGCCCTTCCTAACACCAACCACTCCGAGAGTGTAGTGGGTGCTTTTTACATGCCACCAACACAGGAGACAGAGGATCTGGCATCGACCACGATTGGATGGTGCTTTTTTATGTGCCACCGGCATGGAAGCTAGTCAAGGTGGCACTTATATATATATATATCTATGTATATATATATATATATATATATATATATATATATATATATATATACACACACACATGTACGTGTGTATGTTTGTGTGTATGTATGTATATCCTGTGTATTTGTTTGTTGTGTATCTTTTATGTGTTTACTGAAACACTGCTGTTCATGTTTATATTATGAAGCTTATCAATTCATAAGATTGAAGATCAATAACGATATGCATCTGGGGTTGATAAGATTGAAATAAACCCTTCAAGGTTGTGCTCCAGTATGACCAAAGTCCAATAACGGAAGGTAATAAAAGAATGAAAAAAATAATTATTGATTAAATGGATAATTTTGTATTTTCATTTTAAATATATCTTTCTTTGCAGAGGTTTTCCTAATAAATTGTTGCATAAAAATAATATCTTCATTAATCTTATTTTTTAATATCTTTTAATTTTCTATTATTTTTTTTAAATATCCAATATCATTGTTCCATCCAATTATTGTTCTCACTGCACTGTATCATATTATAACCTAATATATCATTGCTGTTGAAACAGATATGAAAAAAACACAGGATAAATAGTGTTATCAATATTGAAAGGCTGTGGAAGGCAGCGAGCTGGCAGAATCATTAGCATGCCGGGTGAAATGCTTAGCGGTATTTTGTCTGTCTTTATGTTCTGAGTTCAAATTCCACCAAGGTCGACTTTTACTTTCATCCTTTCGGGGATTGATAAATTAAGTACCAGTGGTATACTGGGGTTGATCTAATCGACTGGCTCCTCCCACAAAATTCCAGGCCTTGTGCCTAGAGTAGAAAAGATCATTTAAAGGCTGGTAAGCTGGCCGAGTCGTTAGCACACTGGGTGAAATGCTTCACGATATTTTGTCTGTCTTCATGTTCTAAGTTCAAATTCTGCCATGGTTGACTTTGCTTTTCATCCTTTTGGGGTCGATAAATTAAGTACCAGTTGCATACTGGGGTCTATTCAATCGACTGCCCCCCCCTCCTCCCCAAAAATTTCGGGCCTTGTGCTTAGAGTAGAAAAGAATATTGTTAAGGCTGTAGAAGGCAGTGAGCTGGCAGAAGCATTATCATACTGGGCAAAATGGTTAGCGTCATTTCATCTGTCTTTATGTACTGAGTTCAAATTCCACGAAGGTCAACTTTGTCTTTCATCCTTTTGAGGGTCGATAAAATAAGTACCAGTTATGTACTGGGGTCAATGTTATTGGCTTGCTTCCTCCCCTAAACCTGCTGGCCTTGTACCAAAATTTGAAACCATCATTGTAAGGCTGTGGATTGGCAAAAACAATAGAGGAATGAACAAAATGGTTTTTGGTTAGTTATTTACATTCCAAGATCAAACCCTGTTTCAGTCATCTTCCCTTTTCATCCCTCTAGGAGTGACAGAAGAAATTTCCAATCAAATACTAGGCTTGATTACTTTGACAATACCTAGAACCAAGAATTAAGGCTTTAGGTCCCAAATTTAAAAATCAGTTATATCATGGTACTGAAATGGTAATGCCTGGCACTAAATTGCTCAGATTATTTAATATCAACATGGAGATATGACATTGCATTGTTGACAATTACAGGGTTCAAATTGATCCGATCAATGGAACAGCCTGCTTGTGAAGTTAACATGCAGTTGGCTGAACAGTCCACAGACAATCATATTCTTAATGCAGTTCTTAGGGAGACTCAGCATGACACAGAATGTGACAAGGCTGGCCCCTTTGAATTACAGGTACAACTCATTTTTGCCAGATGAGTGGACTGGAGCAACGTGAAATAAAGTGTCTTGCTCAAGGACACAATGAGCTGCCAGGAATTGAACTCACAACCTGACATCTGTCAGCTGAATACACTTACCACTAAGCCACGTGCCTTCACATGGAGGTAGAGTGGAAGAATCAGTGTTGTGTTAGACAAAATACTCAACATCATCCAATTATGACACTAATTCTCTGAATTTTACCAAGGTGGACTTTGTCTATCCTCATTCCAGGTTATTTAAAGTAAAGAACCAGTCAAGCACTGCAATCAACATAACTGCCTTTATGTCTTTCTGCTATGGATAGCAAGATGGCACAATTGCCAGCATCCCAGGCAATTTCATCCATCCTTACTTTCTGAGTTCAAATTCTACCATGGTTGACTTTGCTTTCGGGGTCGATAAAATTCGTGCCAAATGAACACTGGTGGTGGTGGGAGGCCAATGTAATCAACTTAACTCCGTTCCTTAAATTGCTGGGCTTGTGCCAAAATTTGGAACTAATTTTCTATTATGGCTTCACCAAATTGTTGGTCTTGTGCCTATGTTACTATTTACTATCGACTTCCTCTGTTCAGAGTTCAGATCTAAATTGGAATATTAAGGCATCAAAGGATTTTCCAGTGGGATAATCATTATTGAAATCCATTCTTCAATCTTACCATTTCCCACATTGTTACTCTCTATCACCCCCCCCTTCTCCCGATCACTCTGTTTCTATGATCTCACTCCTGTTCCTTTTACTCACTCATCCTCATTCTTCTGTCATCACTCTCTCTACTACTCACATCCATGATCATATTGCCTTGAGTGAAGTGAGGACTCATCAGTTTATGGAGTAGAAAACAGCTTCACTCATGCTGGTGCCATGATAAAATATACCCAATACAATCGGCAAAGGGGTTGGTCATAATGAAATGCCCCGACACACCTTGTAAAGAGGTTATTTGCTAGGAAGAACACACAGCTAGAGAAACCAAGTCTAAGATGAATAAGATATATTCTAATCCCATCAATCTTATAATTATTATTGCGTTGTCACTGTTATTATGATGATAATTTCAAACTGAATTATTTAGTGTTATTGATGTTATAGATGCTAAAGGCAGTGAGCAGCTTGGATTATTAACACACCAAGCAAAATGCTTAGTGGCATTTCTTCCATCCTTACATTTTCATTTCAAATTCCACCGAGGTCAACCCTCATCCTTTCAGGGCTGATAAAATGAGTACCAGTTACGTACTGGTGTCAATGTAATCGACTTACCCCTCCCCCAATCTTGCTGACCTTGTGCCAAAACTTGAAATCATTATTATTATTATTGTTCCTTCGTAACACAGTGTAGGTAAAAATGCACAGGAGTCTTTAGTCATCTGTCAAGTCACAACAAGGACTTCAGACAGATAATAGTTTCCTTAAGATGTGTGATGTGCCCAATAAAACTGCTTTTTACAAGACATCAATCTTACATGGGATTTCCAGTTGCCTTAAGAAGTCTTGAAGTTTCAATGGGATTGAGCCCAACACTCCGGTCACCACTGGTATCACTTTTACATTACCCTCTCGCATTCCATACAGTCTTGCCATTTCCACTTTCAATTCGGAGTACTTGGCGATTTTTTCAACCTCTTTACTCATAACATTCATGTCATTTGCTATATCTAAATCAATGATCTGACAGTATTTGTCTCTCTTATTCAATATGACAATATCCGGACGACGGTGTTCAATTACACAATCCACTTGAAAATCCTAGTCCCAGACTATCGTTATTTTTCCATCCTCCTGCATAACTTTACTTGGAACATACTCATACCAGTTCTCTGTTACTTCATATTGGTATTTACGGCATAAGAGCCAATGAAGATACACACACACTTTATCGTGGCGGCACTTGTATTCTTTTTTGTAAGGCTCTCACTTCCACTTCCCAAGTGAGTCACATTTTCCACACTCTTTCCACAGAGTCTGCATTTATTATTATTATTATTATTATTATTATTATTATTATTATTGTTAAAGTGAGGAAGCTAGTAAACGTATTCCAGTTCTCCATAATGGACTAACATGAGGTTGAGAGGCAGAAGTTCCTCTGAGCTGAAGAATTTCATTGGTTCTTAAGAGAGTGGCTAGTCTTTGGGATGCAGTGATTGCTTTGTTATCTATGCTGCATCAGCAGAAAGAACCATCAGAAAATGTTAGGTGTTGCTTTTGTTTCTGATTTCAGAAATTGAAGTCCAAAACTATGCTTCTGTTCTGCTGAAAGAGTCTGTATTCACAAAACACCAATGGAAAATGGCTTTGATGAATGACCTCTGGTGTAGTTCTTTTAAGAATAACGGAAGGGACAATACGAAATTCAACTGAATTTACAAGGAGTGCTTAATACTTTTGGGTTGTAAGTATATGCTGTGATGAGACAGTGTGTTGGAGCAGCAATACTTGTGAGAAAAAAAAAAAACCTGATAAACATATAGAAATTATTTTTAGTTCAGTTACAAAGATAATAACATACTAACACAATATGAAATTTAAAACTTCAGTTTAGCAAAGTGTATATTTGTTTAAACCAAACATATTTTTGCTTCCAGAAAAATGTGAAAAATATATCAACGTAAGGATCCTTTATTTAGCTTTCTAGCAGTAATTGCTTAATGAGATTTATCATGCATCTCCAAAAATGTAAAGTCAAGACCTTGTACATGTCACTTATGTGTTTGTTAGACAACAACACTCTACGTTTTATATTTAAGAGATGAGGAATTATGTACATTATTTACATTATTTACATTGATGGATATTTGTCCTCATCTTGTTTGTTGTTAAGACAACGTTTCGACTGATATACCCTCCAGCCTTCATCAGGTGTCTTGAGGAAATTTCAAACCTGGGTTCTCATTCCTAAGGTATTTTTCCATGTTATTATCATCATCATCATCATCATTATCATTATTATTATTATTATTATTATTATTATTATTATTATTATTATTCAGATCATTGTGTAGTGGTTAAGAGTGCGGGCTACTAACCCCAAGATTCCAAGTTCAATTCCAGGCAGTGACCTGAATAATAATAATAATAATAATAATAATGATAATAATAATAATAATAATGATAATAATAATAATAATAATAATGGAATGCTCCATTAAGGAATTCTCTGTGACCCAAGCAATCATAGATGTAAAGACAATGATGACGACGACACGGACAATGAAGATGATGAGAATGATTGAGATGGTGATGGTGATGATGATGACGATGACAAAAATGATGTTGGTACCGACAATGCTGCTGATGATGATGATGACGATGACAATGTTGATGACAACGAAAATGATGATGATGATGGGGTCAATGACAATGACGATGATGATGACAGTGATGGCGATGACAACAACGATGATGACAATGACAACGATGATGATGATTATGTTGAAGCTGATGATGATGATAATAATGATGATAACGATGATGATGACGATGATGATGATGATGATGACGACGATGACAGTAATGACAATGACAACAACAAGAACAACAAAGATGAAGATGATACTGTGTGGGTGTATTAGTATCTTATTTACTAAATTTACACTGGACAGATGTGTGTCCTCATCTTGTTTCTTGTTACCACAATGTTTCAGCTAATCTACTCTCCAGCCTTCATTGGCCTGGTAGAATTTTGAACCCAACCCTGGATTCTCATTCCTAAGGTATATTTTTGTTGATGTTATTCTTCTTCTTCTTCTTCTTCTTCTACTTCTTCTTATTATTTATTCAAGACACTGCCTGGGATCGAACTTGGAATCTTGGGGTTAGTAGTCCATGCTCTTAACCATTATGCTATATGCCCGTGAGCATATATTAGTATCTTGTTAAAAACTATGAAGGTGACACCAATGTACAAAATAACATACACTCGCATGCACTAAGAGGTCCTTTTCCTCATGGCTAAGAGCAGTTGATGGTGATTTCAGAGTTCTATGAACTCTCATATAAACCGCAGAAAGTACAAAACTGCAGCTTATTAGTTGCACCATGCTGCTTAGAACCTGATGCACAGATCTCACACACTTCCTTCAGCAAAACTGCAAAACTATATTTAGTGATGAAATACTAGAATGCTTTGCTATACCAAATTTACATACAACTCAGGCACAGAAACACACATGCACACACACACATACACAAATATGCACACACACACACACACATACACATACACAAATACGCACACACACACACACACACACACACACAAACACACACACATACTCATACACACGTACAACACACACCTACAATACACACATATGCACACACACACCCATACTCACACACATTAACATACACACATACAACACACACTTACATAGACATGCACACACACATACATACATACATACACGCACACATTATCTCCTTAAACATGGTTTGAACTTTTACAATAATTCTACGGAATTCGTTTTTTAGCAAAATAATTTGTGAATGTTGAAGTGAAAATTCTATTTAGCTTCAATGATTTTGCCTTTCAAAAACATATTTAATCAACATTATGGAAAATATAAGCAATCTTTTCTTTTATTTTATATTAGTTAAATTGATTCAAGATCTTCAGAGTCTTGAAGTGGGTGCAATCAAATTAAAGATTAGAACAAGAAGGTTATAATATGATAATCCAACTTAATGACTCATTAACTATTACTTCAGTAAATATAGAGATTAAAATATTACTAATTGACTTGATGTTTTCATGTTTTTAATTAAATTTTTGATTCTCTGTATTGAATGAACATTCATCCTTACTTAACTGTCACTTTTCAATGCAGATGGAAGCTCTGAGTAAATAACTTCAGCAATTTGCTTTTCCAAATATGCACACTGTCCAAGACTACTTAGATTATGATAATTATCATCCAGCTTTGTGATACCCAATCAATAGTTAATAATGGCAAAATCTATGATTTGCTGAGGAGGTTTAATAACATGCAAATATGTACAGAATTGTCTCCCGTACTTCTACAATGGATTAGATTAATATTAATCATTCAGATAATGCTGTACTTCACCATTATATTAATATTATTAATTAGATTCAATTGCTGATGTTCTCAGTTAGAAATGTCTATGTTTCATAACAGACTGTACTTGCAACAGCAGTCAGAATGGATTCTGATTGGTTTGGAAATCACATCATCATCATCATCATCATCATCATCGTCGTCGTTTAACGTCCGCTTTCCATGCTAGCATGGGTTAGATGATTTGACTGAGGACTGGTGGACCAGGAGGTGACACCAGGCTCCAATCTGATTTGGCCGAGTTTCTACAGCTGGATGCCCTTCCTAACACCAACAACTCCAAGAGTGTAGTGGGTGTTTTACGTGCCACCGGCACGAGGGCCAGTCAGGCAGTACTGTTTCAAAAATAATAAGTAGGCATATGACAGAAGAGATAATAATAATAATAATAAGTTGGAAAACATAGGTGGGACTGGCTGAGGAAAGGAACACTAAAAAAAAGAGATTGAGAGCACCATACTGGTAGTGCAAGACAAAGCTTTGGCCATGAATTGGGGGGGGGTCAACTTTAGGAATGAGTAAGTGCCTCCATTGTGCCACATCTGAAATAGATTGAATGAAACCATTGCTCAAATCACGAATGTAGACATGTCCTAATCCACTACAAGAGGTGGTGACATGATAAGATAGCGAAAGTGCTACGTTGGAAACTGCGTGACCAGACTAATCAGGAAAGCATTAAATACAGTTCTATATTTAAGAGATGAGCAATTATGGACATTATTTACATCATTTACATTTGACGGATATTTGTCCTCATCTTGTTTGTTGTTAACACAATGTTTTGGCTGATATACCCTCCAGCTTTCATCAGGTGTCTTGGGGAAATTTCAAAACTGGGTTCTCATTCTTAAGGTATTTTTCAATGTTGTTGTTATTATTATCTTTATTATTATTATTATTATTATTATTATTATTATTATTATTATTATTATTATTATTATTATTATTATTATTATTATTATTAT
>NC_068988.1:2782705-2798039 GCF_001194135.2 Octopus bimaculoides
AGTAGCCCCAAGATTCCGAGTTTGATTCCAGGCAGTGACCTGAATAATAATAATAATAATAATAATAATAATAATAATAACAATAATAATAATAATAATAATAATAATAATAATAATAATAATAATAATGATAATAATAATAATAATAATAATAATAATAATAATAATAATAATAATAATAATAATAATAATAACATCGAAAAATACCTTAGGAATGAGAACCCAGGTTTGAAATTTCCCCAAGACACCTGATGAAGGCTGGAGGGTATATCATCCGAAACGTTGTGTTAATAACAAACAAGATGAGAACAAATATCTGTCAATTGTAAATAATGTAAATAATGTAAATAATGTAAATAATGTAAGTATTAAATAGTTGAAAAGAACAAACAGCATGGTACCATAGGCTGCAGGTAGCAAGCCCACTACGTATGCAAGACTGCAGGAGTTCCAACAAAACCTGTGATAAAAAGTAAGAATAATAATAATAACCATAAGAGAAATTTCCTGTTCCCCACCCCATCTGTGCTGGTGCTATGCAAAAGCACCCAAGGCAGGGCCATATAAAAGTGACCAGTACAGTGTGTGATTGGTGTTAGGAAGGACATCAAGCCATAGAAACCATGCTACAACAGACAAATAGGACCCAGACAGCTCACCAGCTAGCCAGCTCCTATCAAACTGTCCAACCCATGCCAGCATGGAAAACAAACGTTAAATGATGAGGATGATGTTTAGCAGGAGACATCTGTGTGGTTCCTATCTGCCAAATATCAAATGTTGTTCACAAGATATTGGATAACTCTTTGCCACAGTAAAAGACACTTGCTGAAGACGCTGACGATGAAAAAAATATGTAAAAGACAAAAAAATGGAATTATTTTCCAAATATTTTGACATACCAAGCATTGTTGAAGAATTTGTTTAGGGGGGCTTTATGGGATTAATGTATTAAACTGTTTTTGGGTGGAAATAATTAATATGATCCCTTTATACTTTGTATTGGATTTCCTGATTTATCTTGTAAAAATTTCCCCTAATCCTCCAGATTACATGGAATCATTTATTACCATTTTATCTCAAGAATGCCAGACAAAGGTAAACAGAAAATTAATAACTTTGGTGAGGAGCAGAGACTTTAGTTGAGATTTTAGCTGCATGAAAGTGTGTGTATGGGTGCGGGTGTGTGTGTGTGTGTGTGTGTAAGAGAGAAATAGACAGAGAGGAGAAGAGGGATAAAGGGCAGAAGAGGTAGAGAGATGAAGAAAAGGAGAGACAGAGAGAGAGAGGGGAAAGAGAGGGCGAGAGAATATGTGTGTGTTCGTTTTGTTTTTCATAGATATTTGTTGTTTTTCTTGTAATTTTTGTTTTCTTTTTCATAATTTGTTGTCTTTTCACACAAATATTAATTACTTCATCTGTAACAAACGACGAAAGAGTGATCAGAGCTCATTTGTGTAGTTTTGGTTTTAATGCAAAAACATTGTAACAAGATAGCTTTCGTCAAGGAATCCTTTCAAGAAGAACTAATGAAAACATCAAATGATATCAATTGCATAATTACTCAAGAGGTGGCAGCACACTGATGCCGGAGACGATATTGCTTCAAGGGTTACCATTACTATCATCATCAGCATCAGCAGCATCATTAATCATCATCATTGCCATCATAACCACAATCATCATCATTGTTCTCATTGTTGCCATCATCATCATCATCATCATCAGCAG
The DNA here is from genome assembly GCF_001194135.2 of Octopus bimaculoides. Lineage (NCBI taxonomy): Eukaryota > Metazoa > Mollusca > Cephalopoda > Octopoda > Octopodidae > Octopus > Octopus bimaculoides. The sequence goes on from NC_068988.1 coordinate 2,784,437, forward strand.
CAGCAGCAGCAGCAGCAGCAGCCTCATCATCGTCGTAATCATCATCATCATCATATCATCATCATCATCATTATCATAATCATCATCATTATCACCATCATCACCGTCGTCATCATCATCATCATCATCATCATCATCAATATCATCATCATCATCATCATCATCATCATCATCACCATCATCATCCTCATCACTATCATCGTTGTTGTCGTCGTCATCGTCATCATCATCATCATCATCACTATTACCATTATCATCGTCGTCATCGTCATCATCATCATCATCAACACTATTACCATCATAATTGTCATCATCATCATCATCATATTAATTACCTTTATCAACATCAACGATACCAACATTGCTATCCGTGTCTTCAGAATCAACAAATTCTAAAATAATTTTGTGCGTGTATGATCATATGTGCGTATATGTGTGTGTGTTTCTCTATGTGTGTGTGTGTGTGTGTGTGTGTGTGTGTGTGTGGGTATATCTCCGCGTGTACGTGTGTGCTTGGGTATGTGGATTGTGTGTGTATGTCTCTGTGTGTGTGTGTGTGTGTGTGTGTGTGTGCATGTGTTACCATAACTTGGGTAAAGTTGGTAATTCCAATATAATAATTCAGGTCTTTCTTAATTGTCCGTTCTTCCTCACACCAAGACATCTCAACGAAAATGACACGTATGCAAATGAATAACAGAGATTTGATAAAACATGAAATATAAAGCACCACCACCACCACCACTGCTGCCGCCACCATCACCACTACTGCCAGAACCATCACCACCATCATGACTACCACTGCTACCACTGCTGCTGGCACCACCACCCCGACCACCATCGCTACCACCACCACCACCACCACCACAACAACAACAACAACAACAACAATGACATCAGCAATGACAAATGTGGCTCGTTTTCCTTGTTGCTCTCTGTACAAGGTGAGGAGAGGCCAGTGCAGATGGCGACACATTGTGTCACCCATCTGACATGGAAATGAGAATGTAAAATAACGGTGGTGGTGGTGGTGGTGCTGCTGCTTCTGCTGACGACGATAACAATGATGATGATGATGATGATGATGATGATGGTGATGATGATGATGATTGTCTAAGGGCCACTAACATTGCCTTTCTTGGTGTCTTGGAACATAATACAATAATCACAAGAACAAGTCAATTGAGGAATTGTATGTATCTATGTGTGTGTGTGTGTGTGTGTGTGTGTGTGTGTAAGCATGTATGTATGTACGTATGTATGTACGTACGTATGTATGTATGTATGTTGGTATGAATGTGTATGTATGTATGTATGTATGCATGTGTGTATGTGTGTATAATTACACAGTTTGCTCTGAAGTGTGTCTAAATTTCCCCCAAAGGATCGCCCAATCTCCTTTAAAATAAAGACCACATATTTTAAGTCCTAAAATCTTCAGGAGGCACCATGTCCATAATTCCAGCTGAATACATTTAAGAACCTCATTTAAATCATTTGTTTTATCTGCTGTTTGTCAAAATGTACAAATAATGGCAATCACTAAAAAGTGAGAAGGGTTTCATAACATTTGATCCTTTTGCAAAACTTTTCAGGTTTTTATTGGGAAAAAGTGGCACTTCCTTGGTTACGACATCCGATCAACGAAACAGCCTGCTCATGAAATTAACATGCAAGTGGTTGCGTACTCCACAAACATATGTAACCTCAATATAGTTCTCAAAGAGACTCTGCATATCAGAATATGACAAGGCTGTCCCTTTGAATTACAGGTACAACTCACTTTTGCCAGCTGAGTGGACTGGAGCAATAAAGTGTCTTGTTCAAGGAGACAACGCATTGCCAGGAATTGAACTCATGACTTTCCAATTGTGAGCTGAATACTTGAAGCATTAAGCCATGAACCTTCCTTAAGATTTTGATGTAGCTGCATTCAAAAGTATAATCCCTTGGTCCTCCTCCAATTGACTCCACGAAACACCCAATATGTGACTGGTACAGGGAGAGAAACATGCACAAGAAATTCACTGGTAGTCATTATGAGACGAGTAGACTAAGGCAGCATGATATAAAAAGTCTTGTGCAAAAAGAGACACTGTGCCACCAAGCCCGGAAATTGAACCTGTAACTTTCTGATTATGAACTATTAATTACTACTAAAATGAACAGTAACACCAATGAAAATGCCAATCTGATTTGAACTCATGGTGCAAGAATTTGATGCTTCATCGATTCAGCTACTTTAAACCAATCAAACTTTTCTAAAAACAGATTGTAAGAAATCTTGTGGAAGTAATCTTGTCAACTGCTCATTAAAGGAATACATGACAAGTGAGAATAGCTTTGCTATGAGTAGGCCTCTGTGGAGAGATGATGCAACTATATTAATGTGGTTCTCTCTCTCTCTCTCTCTCTCTCAGCATTTGTGCGTGTGTGTGCGTGTGTGTGTGCGTGTGTGTGTGTGTGAGTATGAGTATGAAAATGCCAAAAAGAAATCAACTAAATATGTGCAACTTGAAATCATTTTATAATGTCTTTGATAATGGAAACCAGAAGAGGTAAACTTAATTTATGGATGAAATTGTTGTTGGAATAGAAAATGTCAGAAATCTGTCTTCAGCAAATCCCAAAAGACTTTGGACAAATTATGAAGAAATCACAACAGAATAACATTTCTCCATAAACATACATTTTAATAATTTGTCTTCATCTTGCTAAAGTTACTAACCATCTTCAAATAATTCCTCTGAATTTATATGAAGAAAGAAAAGATCAGGCAACATAAAAGCAGAGATTGGAGATATGTGTGCTATGAGCTGGTTCTACATTCCTTTGAAGAATCTGCAGCGGAGAAGTGTCACTCAAAACTTGGACATACTCACTAATGGCAACTTATGTCAAAACAGTGCGATTGGTCACCTCACAAGAATTGGTTATCATTTGAGAAATCAATATCTAAGTTTTGGTTATACTAATGTCACAAATTTAAAAACTCATTCTGTTAAGATCATTTTATAAAAGTGTATTTATATAATGAAATTATATACATACATGTAATCTATATTCATATATTCTAGAAAGCAGGAATTTTGTAAATAATCCTGCATTTTGGCAGTCCTGGTATTGGACGTGGATTTGAATCATTTTACTTTTGGTGCTCCATCATTTGAAGTATGTCACAGTTTTAATAATCCTTTCTACTCTAGGCACAAGGCCTGAAATTTTGTGGGAAGGCGGTTAAGTCGATTACATCAACCCCAGTGTCTCACTGGTACTTAATTTATCAACCCTGAAAGGATGAAAGGCAAAGTCGATCTCAGCAGAATTTGAACTGAGAACATAGCGATGAGTGAACTACCACTAAGCATTTTTCCCACCAGCTTTATTAATAATTCCTTCTAATTCTGGAACAAGATCAACAATTTTGATGAAAGGGTATAAGCCAATAGCATCAACCGCAGTTCATTACTGGTACTTTATTTTATTCAACTCAAAAAGGAGGAAAGATAAAGTTGACCTCGACAGGATTTGAATGTAGAAAGCTACAAAAAATATTGTATTCCAATGTTTTAATGATTCTGCCAGCTGACCAAATTTATTATCAATAATGATAAAGAGATTTAGCAGGCAGAGATTTTACGATGCTGGGAAAATGCTCATCAATATTTCGTCTGTCTTTGCGTTCTGAGTTCATAGTCTGCTGCAGATGACTTAGCCTTGCAGCCTTTCAGAGTCTATAAAATACGTACCAGTTCAACACTGGGGTCAATGAAATCGACTTATCCCCCCCTCCTCTTAAAATCGTTGGACTTGTGCCTGCCAGAATTTGAAACCAATAATAATAATGATATTAGTTTCTTACACTGGCACATCACAAATTATAGAGAAGAGACCAGTCAAGTAAATCAATACAGTTATTGACTGATCCTCTCTTTCAAAAATTTCACTTCTATTGTAGGGATGTAGTTGTGTTGTGATTGATATGTTGAGTAATCAATAATAATGAGTTGAGAACAAAGAATTATTGCCAAAAATGTTTATTACTAATACTAAACATCTTTAGACACACAATGTACCTTTTGTTGTAATTCCCTATGTTATGTTTTCGAATTAAGAAATAATAAAATTGACAAACAATGATAGTTCAAAGAGTTCTTATTAACATAGGAATAACTTTCAACAAGAACAAAAATAATTTCTGTGGAGAACTGATCTCTGGGGTTTTTATAAGCTTGCTAAAATGTTCCAGAAAATTCCATAAGACTTTCAGATACAAAAATTAAACTTTTCATTACGTCAGTGAATGCCTACCAAAAACCGATATGAAAGATGATGAGTTGGGAAACATATCAGTAAATGTAATAATCGAGTTCAATGATATAGTCGCAATTAACTCTGGTTAGCAACATCAAGTAGGGTAATGTTATTTGCCAGTGGTTTTGAATCTGAAGCTGAAACATGTCAGGTTAAGCCTTCCATAACGAGTCTGTTGATATCAGCAATGAGAAGGAATTGTTCAAGGAGGGAAAAATGGAAAATATGGACAAATATGGACAAGGAATGGAAAATGGAAAATGGAAAATGGAAAATGGAAAATATGGACAATGAATCTTTAAATTAGAAAATTACTATTTTAAAATCTCACAATGAGAGATATTCAGCAACAGTACTTTGGAGTAAAGATTTTTTGCCAAAATAATATGGCAGTCCTGGTTTAGGATGAATGTTGCTGTAATTTAGCCCCAGGAGACATTGTCTCCTGCTGGCTATACAACACTATCTGCATCCTTATATTTTCGAACAAGGGAATCTAGCACCCCCACTCAGCTCAAAACAACATCTGTATATTGCGATTTCCAGGTTATTGTTTTGAGATGAGTGGGGGGGGGGGCTAGATTCCCTTGTTTGAAAATATAAGGACACAGATCGTGTCGTAAAGCCAGCTGGAGAAGATGTCTCCTGGGGCTAAATTTCAGGAACATTCATCCTAAACCAGAACTGCCATATTATGTTGGCAAACAATCTTTACTCCAAAGGAATCTTTAACCTTGCCTTCTAATTTTATCATAACTGGCATGATGAGCATTCCAGTTGATCCAATCAATGTAACAGCCTGCTCATGAAATTAACATGCAAGTGGCTGAGTTCTCCACAAACACATGTAACCTTAACATAGTTCTCAGAGAGATTTAGCATGGCACAGGATATGACAATACAAGCTCTTTGAATAACTGTTACAACTCTTTTCTACCAGCTGAGTGGACTGGAGAAGGTGAAATAAAGTATTTGGCTCAAGAACATAACACACTGCCAGGTATTGAACTCACAACTTTAAGATTGTGTACCCAGTGTCCTAACCACTTAGCCATGTGCCTTCAACAATTTTATTGTAACTTTAAAACCATAATGTATAACATACGTTTATATGAGGTTATCCGAAGTTATTGAGTTCTTGGATGATGCATCAGGAAATCCCTGGACTTTTCAGCCATTTGGGGATAGCTATCACTATTGTGAAGCACATTTAAGAAATAACCCATCAAAGTCATAGCTCACTTGATGCAACACAAATTGCACTCATGCAATTAATCCTGCATCTTTTAAGAACATATTTTGGGTGCTAACTAAAGTAGTGAAGTAAAGAAGCCAAAACCAATTTTTATTTTAACATTTGAAAGATGGAGTAAATATGATTGAATCAAAAAGGAGGAAAAAACAAAATCAATTCATTTGCAATTTGAACTCTAAACGTCTAATCACAACTGAAACCATACCAGCATCCTGCAATTTCAGCCATTTTTCCTGCCACAAGGAGAGAAAAATGTAATTTTAACGTCTTTTAAGTCATTTAAAAAAAAATTTTCTATTATTTAATTTAATTTGCTATTTTTTTTCAACATTTTATTTCATTTTAAAATTGACGATTTTGTTTTCAGGTTTCTATATTTGTTTCTCTTGATTCAATTAAAATTAAACTTTGAAGATTTCCCTTGTAATAGAAAAATTCTTTAGTTTTCATATCTTACACAGTTTCTGCGAGACTGCAATCAATAAATTGATTTTACAAACCAGCAAGAGTAAATAACTGTAAGTTAATCATTCAGTACAGTTCCCTTGAAATGATCAACAGCAGACAATACTCACTAAGTAATACAATCACTTTAATCATGCAAACTGTCAAAGAAAACAAAACCAACAAACAAAACAAAGAAAAGAAAACCACAATGGTCCTCTTCCTCCTCCTCCTCCTTCTCCCTCAAAGAACAAGTTACTCAGATTGGATATTAAGTTCCTTTCAAAATAGAATTAGTAAAATATTTGCACAATTGCACTGCTAAAGAGATACTTAAAGCAAAACAGCCGTGGAGAAAAACATAAAATTCCACCTCCAAATATATTTGAGTAACATCATTACAAAAGTGTCAAATGTTTGTAGCTTTTTATTTCTTTTTATTTACTTTGTGATTTTTGTTTTAAATTTCATTTGCTTTTTATTGTTTAAATAAATAAATGAACATAATACAATTGGAAGAATTGGAAACAATTAAGTTTTAACATTTTTATATGAAAGTTATAAATTATAAGATGGAATTTCTGCTTTGCTGGCATTTATTATTATTATTTATTATTATTAGTATTGTTTTCTCAATACTTTTTATTTCATTTTCACAACTGAAAGGTGAGGAAACTGCTTTGAAAAAAATGTCACATTATTGTTACTGTTGTTTTTGTAGTGGTTTATTATTTTTTTTAAAGGAATTGGCTCAACCCTTCCTCAAGTTAATATTTTAGGAATCCTTTTTAGTTCAGAACTGGATTGTAAATGATGGTGATTAATAACGACTGGAACAAGTGGGGAGAATAACGATGACGATTATAAGGGTTTCTGTTTAGGGACTAGGCAAAGGGTTTGTTGATTATGTCAACCTTTGTAGTTCAGTAGTACTTAATTTTATCAACCCCCAAAAAGATAAAAAGCAAAGTTGACCTTGATAAAATATTTTTGATAAGGAATGATAAAAAAAGTTGAATGAAACCCATATGTTTATGTTTCTAAATGTGAAATTAAGAATTTTGAACAAGGAAATTTGTCAGCAAATATAAGAACTCTAGAAGAACTGATTTGGAGCCAATCTTGGATCAATCCCAAATGTTCTAAGTCAGTAATACAGCACAAACATGAATGAGTTCGTAATGAAGTCGATCAAATCCGAGATACATAATTTCAGGTCTCAGCACATGGCACTTTGGCTGTCTTCTATTATAGCTTTAATTCGAAAAAGGTGTTCATGACAATCTAGGTATATAGAGCCATGTTTGAATCAAGGAAGGAGTCTTATTCCTCTCTATTTCTAGCATTGAACAATACTCAGTTATGACCTTCAAACAATACATAATTATAACGATCTTTCCTGGCTGAAGCTCTTACTTAAACTCTAATCTTTCGCTTCCATCTCTTTTAGTCTCTGATTCTTAACGAAGCTCCAGCTAGAACCATAATGAAGTGCTGTCAAAGAATCAATCACCAGAAGAGTAAAAACTTTGATCTACAGACTAACTGTCTCCTCTTTCTGTCTGTTCCAACACTGCTACAATGGTCTCTGTTTCTCTGAAGAAGCATATTATATTGATCTCTACCAAGTTACATGACATACCCATGGTTCCACTACAAATGTATCAAAATGCCTGAACTCTTCGCCAGCAAATTTAAAGAATCCTTCCTTCTCAGAACATCAATCTCCAGAAATTCTATCCTCATTAACGAAATTCTTGCAAATGTTAACTTACAAATGTTCACCTTTGATGTAAACCACATGACTCTCACCAATGCCACAAGAATATGTAGGTCATCAGCACCAATTCTTTGACCTGATGCAGTCATAATAAAAAAAAACAACATAATCATAAAACATTAACTTCATGTTCACTTTATCATGCAATCTCTTGCTGCTGATTCTGTCATATTCTATATTTTAGAAAGTATGATTCCAATACACGTTGCATGCTGGACTTGCCTGGTGTTAGATGGGGGAACATTTCATTTGGACTTCCTTTCACAGGTTGCATGAGAAGTTATTGTTATGAAAAAGGTTTCAACAGCCATTACTCGTCTGCTGCATGCTATTATTTCTAGTCGAGCCACAAACAAGTATTTGCAACTTATATTTTACGCTTGGAACAACAACAGCAGACTAAAATATAATTTTCAGTAAATAAAAGATGATTTGCAGTTATCTAGCTATAAACTACTTAGAATGGATTGACTATATACTGAAATCCACAAATATTAAATAAACTTTATATCATATTGTTTTGGAACTGATTAGGAATATAAATGTCTTAATGTATTTTCTTATGATATATCCCTATTTAAATACGACACACAATACAGAGCACTAGACAGTTCTCTTTTAAAAGGAAGAGAGAGAGAGAGAGAGAGAGAGAGAGAGAGAGAGAGAGAGAGAGAGAAAGAGAGAGAGAGAAAGAGAGTGAGATATGACAGTAACAATAATGATGATGATGATGATGATGACAACGATGACGAGAACGATGATGATGATAAAAGAAGCCATACAAGTGCTGACAGTTTTATCTCAGTTTTCAACCATAATAGCTAAACATTCATTGACTAAAATGAATGAGTTGTTCTTGAACAGGAAATTTTTAGATGAAAGCCTAGGAAATATTATTGATCAAGAAGAATTAAGTGAAGGAGTTTCCATTAAGTTATAAGTTGTCATAAATAATTGTTGGAAATTTATCTATATTCTCAGCAAATAATGGCAAATATTAATGCTGGTGTCATCAATTTATAATAATAATAATAATAATAATAATAATAATAATAATAACAATAATAATAATAACGATCATTTTCTTTATTGGCCTCAAGGACCTGTACATTCAATATAAGACATGTTACACACAACAGTTTAGCAGTGGTAAGAAGTTTGCTTCCCAATCACATGGTTTTGGTTTCAGTCCCACTGTGTATCACATTGTGGAAATGACTTCTATTAGAGCCTTCAGTCGACCAAAAATATTGGTTTGGGTTTTTGGGTTTTCCTATGTCTTGCTGTGACTCTTGCAGCTTTTAATTAACTTTCATCACTATTACCTTCATAGGTGTCAATATCCACTCTAGCTGACTCCACGCAGTCTTCTACTGATATTAACTCTCTTCCACCTTTCTATCTAGGTAGGTATAATCTTGTGACTCCTGCCCTTGGGTGGAGTCCTCGATTCATATTGAATTCCTTCCTAGTTCTCCTGTCTAGCTTTGCTAATTCAGTTTTTGTCCAATCTACAAAAATTGATGAGTATTTAAGCAATGATACTGCCCAAGTATTTACAGCTTTCACTAGAATTGGACAATTTATCTTTGACTTCATTAGTTTCCTCACCTTTCTGATGAACTCCTCAATTTTCAATTAAATTTCTGGAGTTAGTACTCTTTCAAATTCTAATACTCCTAGACACTTATAACTCTCTCCTCTTCCTTTCAATGATTTTAATGTCCAGCCATCTAGTAATTGGATGCCTTCCCTGTTGACTACCTGTCCCCCTTCTCACGACTAATATTGCACTGTTATCTACGCCAAATTCCATGCCTGTATCTTTGCTGAAGAGCCTTACAATCTGTATTAAGGAATCTGTCTCTTTTTTCATTCTTACTAAAAGGCTTGAGATCATCCATGCAGAGCAAATGGTTAAATTTTCCATTGCTATTTCAGAACTGATACTCTGCCTTTGCCTCCCTTAATACTAAACTGAGGGGGATCAAACATAAGACGAATATTAAAGGCAATAACAAGTCCCCTTGGAAAATTCCTCTACTACTACTACTACTACTACTATCATTGTTATTAGTTAGTCGTAGAGCAGTGTCTGCCATCAAAGTGACACTGGTGTACAAATATACACAACTCCATCTACCCATCATGACTGCCCATCTGATAAGGGTACAACAGGCACATGCATCATAACTATATGTGTGCGACATGGTAACCTTGTATCAAGATAAACAGCTCATGACCTTGCAGGTGGGGACCCACTTAGAATTTTCTTCATGCTGAGTAGCCCACCTCACTCAAAAGGTCCCTGAATGAGGGTTATTTAAGAATGATGAACGATACATCGATATTTCCAAAGGTGAATTATCCAAACGCCAAGGAATTCCTTTCAACACATGCCTATGATGCTCCCCCACTACTTCTGCTCATAATCAGAGATGAACATATCGTCAGCCACCAAGGGACATGCTCAAATGGTTATGGTGAAGCAACTGACAAGCAAATCTGTGACATTGAGCAGAATATTTGCTGTAGCCCATCTTTTATGCCACGATAAAACATGTACATGATAACATTTCCAATCAGTTAAGATCAGAAGCAATGAGAGCCACTGCCTGGTACTGCATCAGGGCATTTATCATCATCATCATCATCATCATCATCATTATTATTATTAGTAATAATAAGGAGCAGTATGGAACTTATTAAGAAAATATGATATCATAATATCATTATCACCATGTAGGTGCAGGAGTGGCTGTGTGGTAAGTAGCTTGCTTACCAACCACATTGTCCCAGGTTCAGTCCCACTGCATGGCACCTTGGGCAAGTGTCTTCTACTATTGTGAGTGGATTTGGTTGACGGAAACAGGAAGGAGGCCGTCGTATGTGTATGTGTGTGTATATGTTTGTGTGTCTGTTTGTCTGCCAGCATTGCTTGACAACCGATGCTGGTGTGTTTACGCCCCCATAACTTAGCGGTTCGGCAAAAGGGAGTGATAGAATAAGTATTAGGCCTACAAAGAATAAGCTCTGGGGTAGATTTACTCGACTATAAAGGCGGTGAAATAAGCAAAAGAGTAAAAAAGTATATAATCAATTGGTTTCATACCAGAGGTAGAGAAACAAGTTTGTCAATCATCAGAAAGAACTTAAAGGAATAGTATGGCATGGGATCTTCTTTTCATTGGAGGCCAGAAACTGTTAGCCACACATACACACACACACTCACATAAATCTGTATGTGAGTGTGTGTTGTGTCTGTGTGTATGTAGGCTAGCTTTAGTTGCAGCATCTTTGAGATAAGGACGTGTAGAGTGGTGAAAATAAACAGTAATTTAGTGAGCTGAAGTATAGCATGTTACCACTTTTGCATGATCCAAATATTGCTGTGTGTCAAATGATTAATAATTTATGTTTCAAGAACGTTTTGATATTACTATTCCATACAGGTGGTTTGTGTGATGTTGTCCGTTTCAGAAGTGTTTATATGTTGTCACTTGCAGGTGCCAGCTGGAGCTACAAAGTATTGCCAGACTGGTGTTGTTGTAGCAAATATTAATGGTGTTGTTGTTGTGATATCATGTTTACTGTCCTTTCATTGTTTGTTCTCGTAATCACTGTATTTGGACATCTTGGTGATTTTAGGGGAAAATAGACTGTTGGTATATAGCAGCATATTGGTGCATACGGTGAATTGCATTGGTTGGTTGTATTAATGCTATGTTAACCTAATTCTACTACACAGATGCTTTGTACTTGGCTCTCTTAACTCTTACTAGCTCAACAAAGCAAACTGGTTAGAGGTATTCCACACATGCACGAATCTCTGCTGGACTAACATTGAGAAATAACATGTCTTCTCGTTGCAGCATTTACCCTGATTGTTGCTTTGCTGCATGTTTTCACTCTTTGATAGTTTAAAGCACAAGTCTTTCTTATCTTTTATGTTTAACTTGTTTCAGTCGTTTGATTGTGGCCATGTTGGGGCACTGCATTGGAGAATTTTTAGTCAAATGAATCACCTCCACTACTTATTTTATTTTAAAGCCTGGTGGTAGTTGTGAATCTTTATTGTTTGATGAGGAGGAGTCAGTTGTTTGATCTCAACCGAATTGCTTGCTCCTGAATCGACATAAGTGGATGAGAGCTCCACAAGCAACAAAATCAATTTGACAGAGTGCATGTCATTGCTGTACCCTTTCAATTTCGGTTACAATTCATTTGATTGACTACAGTATAGTTTCCATCTAACCACTTTCACTCACACAGCATGGTTTAACCCGACAATGTCTCGATGGGAGTGGGGTGCAATAAGGTGAGTCAGCTCTTGTAGTAATGGAAAAGAGACATCTGTGGAAAAGAAGTATGTGTTGGTGAGTGATTTCCTGCCAATCAACAGAAGAACCTTTCTCTGAATGTAGTCTCGGATGTCTTTGCATGGAGTAACAGCAGCAGTAGCAGCAGTAGCAGCAGTAGCAGCAATAGCAGCAATAGCAGCATTCCTGATATCAGATTAGAACTCTACTCTGTGGTAGTAGTAGTAGTAGTAGTAGTTGTTGTTAGGGACTGAAGCATTTTCTGGCCTTGAAGTCTTTGCAATGCTGTCTTTGCAACACTCAGAATGTGTGTTTATGAAGGGAGATCCTTATAGAAATGATGCCAAAATATTTGAAGTAATTGCGTGAGTTCTAATTGTGTATGTTCCATGTTTCCTGAGATGAAGTACCTTTCTTTGATATCTCTGTGTGATTGTGGGTTTTGGCTGTCGAAAGAAATGAAATTGACACGGCCATTTTGAAGGATGTTTTCAAGGACCCTGTACAAGGGGCCAAGGAAGATTTAGTGTAAGGTGTCTTGATTGCAAGTGGATGATGTTTGGAGATGGAGATTTGAAGAGGAATGAAGGATGATATCATCTGAATAGAGATGGACATTGCTGGTGATGTTAGTATGCCATTGATATACAGATAGAAGAGTAAAGGGGGCAAAACTAAATGATAAAGCACACCAAAATTATTAGAGAATAGGGACAGAATAAGCTCGGTCAGCACCCCCGGCCCCCCAACAATGCAATCTATGATAATAAGAAGTCAATGACTCAAGAGAATAAAAAGCTAAAAACAAGGGCTCTCTGCTGATTATGACATCAAAGGTTCCAGTTGATCCAATCAATGGAACAACCTGCTTGTGGAATCAACTTGAAAATGGCTGTGTATTCCTCAGACATGCGTACCGGGTGACATGGTTTCAGAGAGATTCTGTGCATCACAGAGTGTGACAAGGCTGGCCCTTTGAAATACAGGCACAACTCATTTTTGCCACCTGAGTGGACTGGAGCATCGTGAAATAAAGTGTCCTGCTTAAGGACACATGTCACTAGGAATCGAACTCACAACCTGATGATTGTGAGCTGAATATCCTAACCACTAAGCCATAGGTCTTGCCTTAGAAACTAACAAAGCTGACGGATGGGGAGTTTTGCCAGAAGTGACTCGTGCCTGACATGGTCGTGGGCTGCTGTTTGGTTTTAACCAGATTTCTCTAGAGTAAGAAGCCTTTTGTGTGCCTTCAGTTGGTCTGGTTTTATAAAGCTACACCAGCAGCCATACGAACGAGGAAGAGAAATTCAAAGTGACGGAGAAGGTTAATGTCTGTTTATATTAACTTCAAAATAGTGGAAGATAATGGGATGGAAGGATCATCGCGGAAATGAGAGGAATCTTTCTTCTGGGGAATTTGACATAACGTAGCGAATTTCAAGGATTAGGATATACCCTCAGACAGGGAGACGTGGAGAAGGAGAAAGA
>NC_068988.1:2798067-2798747 GCF_001194135.2 Octopus bimaculoides
GAGGAGGGGGAGGGGAAGAGGGGGGAGAGGAGGAAGAGGATGAAGAGGAGGAAGAGGATGAAGAGGAGGAAGAGGAGGAAGAGGAGGAAGAGGAGGAACGGGAGGAAGGGGATGAAGGGGAGGAAGAGGAGGAAGGGGAGGAAGAGGAGGAAGGGGAAGAAGAGGAGGAAGAGGAGGATTAGGAGGGGGAAGAGGAGGAAGAGGAGCAAGTGGAGGAAGAGGAGAAGGAGGAAGAGGAAGAGGAAGGGGAAGAGGAAGAGGAAGTAGATAGGGTTAAATGTGTTTTCATTAATTGGGGTTAATGAATGGGGCATTGTTGGGGCTGGCGGCCTTTTTGGTTTAAAGAAATCAGAGATTATTTAGCACTTGTCATGTATTGCATGTTTGTGGTGATAAGCCTTGGGAAGCAATATACATGCAATATACATGCAATATACATGTGTGTGTGTGTGTGTGTGCGTTTGTGCATTTGTGTGCATGTGTGTGCATGTGCACATGTGCATGTCTACTCCTGTAGCTTGGGTTTTAACTGAGAAGCAATATTTTAGACATAGAATAACAAAATTCTTCATCATCATATAATAACATTGATGCATTTAGATTGTAAATAAATGTTTTGGAGTGAAGCCTAATATTAGGAAATGCATATATATATATATATATATATATATATATATATA
>NC_068988.1:2800581-2809964 GCF_001194135.2 Octopus bimaculoides
TTCTCTCTCTCTCTCTCTCTATATATATATATATATATATGCACACACACACACACACACACACACACACACACACACACGTATACACATACATAGAGTGTTATGGATTTTCTTGTTATTACTGTCCTCCAAATGGATCTCATTATATAGTATTTCTGCAATGACATCATGTGCCATACTAACAATATAACGCTGTTGATGACATCTTCCATACTGTTGCAATAGAAATTACATACTGTATCGTCATATCATTGCTGCTCTCCAGCTATCAACATTTCTTTTCTATATTACGGATTTATTTGTTAGCTGTCTTCCCTTACTACAAGGCAAAGACATATCTTTATGAGTGAGATGTAATGTATTTATCATGGATAAATACATTACATCCAGTCTCTGTCAATCCCCACCGACTCTCTCTGTGTCTCTCTGTTTCTCTCTCTCTCTCTCTCTCTTGTTGTTCGGTTTATGCAACTGTCATTTATTAACTTGCAAGATATATAGCACCCTACACTGTTTAGAAGATATACTGAGTGTTTATTCTCCTGGTAAATCAGCCCAGCTGCTTTGGGCTTGAATCAAATTTCTTTAGTTTGAAGTATTTATTGAAGCATTCTTTCCCAATCCCGAGGAAGTTATATTCTTTTCAATCCTGATTACATTTCCAGATTGTGTTGCCTATATGGTATGAAGCAAAATCCTATCACTATTTCGATTAACCTTCTACTTCTGCTTTTCTTTTTTTCCATTTCAAAAAACAAAACTAAAAGAGGATTTAGCTGTTACTTTGTTTTGATATTCAACTTATGAATTTCACTCTGTGTGTGTGTGTGTGTGTGTGTGTGTGTGTTTGTGTAAATTTCTGTATTTGTGTTATCTTGTGTTTCACATGTTTCCACCAAATTCTGGAAAATAGTGTAAAATAATGTAACTACACTGAGAAATTGTTTATAACATTCTCATAAATGGCAAGACTGAATAATGTGGCATTCAGGAAGGAAAATAATGATAAAAGCTGGCATATGTCATAGCAAGAGGAAAGGACCATTCATCTAATATATTATTTAGAGACCAAGAAAAAAAACAAAAAAAAGAGAAAAGAAAAGACACCCCAATCTAATTTTCCATTGAGATTAATATTTAAATATTAAGGTCATATTGAAATCTTATATAGATATCATATTTAAAAAATAGCAAAAACAGAAGAAACAAACTGATTCGTTCTCCCAAGACTAGCTACCATCATTATGATAGAATAATATGAAATGTGTATTTTGTATGTATTTTTCATCAAATTTATCAAGAAATCCCAAGTTTTGAGATACTTATTTCTTTATTTATTTTTCTTAAAATAATATAACTAACAACTATAAAACTAGACCAAAATTCTGTTAACACATTACCTGATCATAAAAGAACCAGGTAAAATCTCTCTTCGTTTACATATTTGGTTTGCAAGGTTTTGTTGAAACAAATCTTGTGTCTTGGGAGGGTAATTACACTCAACAATAATAAACACTTGCACTGATTCAATATCACTTCCTTAGTTTTAGTCATCCAGTCAAGTCTCTAACCATCTATCTAATTGATCCTTAGTTTACTGTGTTGGTTAAACAATCAATCAGTTGTTGGTTTTGTCAAAGTTCTTTCATTTTGTCAAAGTTCTTTCATCATCAACCATTCAACCCAAAATTTACTGTGGAAGCTAATTAGTTCAGTGATACACACTGAAGCAGGCAGGGTTATATGTAAACTGAACACTAGACAGTAACATACTCAACATAGTCATCAAAGAAATCCTAATTAATTAAAATCAAATATGATGTGCGACAAGTACTGTGTCTCACATTTAGGAGCATGGAGATAATTTCAGATATGTTTCAATTTTATTAAACTTCATCAGCACAGCATAGTCTAACCATGATTGTTAGATCTTAAAGTAACTAAAAATATATGTATGTTGTCCAGGAGTATAGCCTGAAAGCTGCAAAACTAAGTCTTACTTCATAGTGATGTAGTCATGAAGTTCAGCACGTTTTAACTCACAAATTTGCTCAGAAAGTTCGATTCTTGTCAAAGCTGAAACTGGTTCTGTAAGACAGAGATAATGTTTGATGACGATAACGGTTCACTTGTGAAAATATGTTAAAAGCTAAAAACAGGTTTACTTCAACATACATCTGTAACTGGTTGCAGTGAATTAATTCATAAAATGAAGTAACACGAAAAAAACATTTTAAAAACTTCATTAACTTAAATCTATTTTTATTAAACACGTGGAGGAATAGAAGAAATGAAGCTGAAAATGCATATATTAAAATTAATTAGAATTTTTATATATGCATTTAATATAATAAATTATATATTTATACATTAAATATATTAATATTTATATTAATATATGTATTAATATAAAGAGAATATATTAAAATTAATTAGAATTTCTAATTATATTTTAAAATATATGAATTACCAGTTTCACATAAGATTTTCAAAAGTGTATAGTATATGAAGCTTCATCGTGAATTGTGTCTATTTTGGCTGTTGCTATAAAAATAGTTATATATACACATGCATTGATTTTCTTAAAGTAATGTGCATTGTCTGTGTTGATTTCCCATGGCACTGCCTTAATGGTGTGTCAAAGGCAATTCCTTATGCCTCTTTCAAATAACCATAAAATCTAAAAGTTTTAGGCATGAGTTAAATAAGATTTTAAATGTTCGTAGTGTATTTTGAGGGTCATTATGTTGGGAAATATCATGGTCCCAAGTGGAGGGTCAAAACCAGTTACTGACTCCAGGAACTAAAGTAAAGATCTGCTGCTTCCGAAATGACTTGGTTGACACTAGAATTTCAGTTCTATATTTAAGAGATGAGGAATTATATACATTATTTACATCTACATTTGACGGATATTTGTCCTCATCCTGTTTATGTTAACAACAAACAAGATGAGGACAAATATCCATCAAATGTAAATAATGGAAATAATGGACACTAGAATTTGTCTTTAAAAACAATATTGCTAGAATTAATTTATAGATTGAATTTCTTGCTTGATGACTTACTTCTATAGAACTCATCATTATCATCATCATCATCAACAACACCAGGTTGATGATCATCATCATCATCACTATCACCACCATCCTCATCCATCTCCTTAATATTGTCATCATCGTCATCATCGTCATCATCATCATTGTTGTCATCATCATCATCATCGTCACCATTATCGTTTATGTCCTTTCCTTTCTTGCATGGGTCAGATGGAATTCATAGAGGTAAATGTTCTACAGCTGGATGCCCCCTCCTTCTTGTCGCCACCTTTCACCCTTTTCCCATCAAAGCAAATAGTTCTCCATGACCAGGCATTATACCAAATTCTTCAAACTATGTGAATATCTGAAAACCAAAAAAAAAATATATATATATTTCGTATGATTTTGTCTCTTAACATAAATTTTAATTGAACTTTTATTTACCAAGATATCACTCAGCATAATGATTTATTTCAAACTTTTGTTTTTTCAAAAAAAAAAAAAAAAAAATATCCGCATCATTTTTATATCACATAGAAAATGATATTTTGATGATAAATGATAATTTCAGAAACTGCTAAAAAAAAAAAAAGACATCTGTTTTTTTTTTGAAAGCTACTACCAACGTCATCACATATATATCTGTATAACATAGATAACCTCAGCATAATAATAATAATAATAATGATAATAATAATAATAATAATAATAATAATAATAATAATAATAATAATAATAATAATGATAATAATAATAATAATAAATTGTGCATACCTTGAAAGGAAGATTTATTTTTGAATCTGTTTGAATCTTCATATGTGCATGTAAGATTTTAAATCATTACAAGTATTTGAAGGAAAAATGTATTATATTACTTTTGATATTCATATTTAGGTTGTTAAATTTACAACTAATAAAATCATGTTTTTAGTTGGTATATAAGAAGCCATGTGTATGAAAACTAATTACTTTATCCACAGAGAGACTCGATTAAGCTACACACAAAGTGTTATTGCAGCTGACTTGATTCAACATTTCTTGTGGTATTACAATTTCAGAGGAAATTTATGTGACCTGAAGGTTGTATTCTGTAACAAGCTGATCATCTGAGGTATATTACCTGTGCTACTCAAGTGTATAAGAACTTGATCAATTATTTTCTCTTTTACTTAATATAAAACTCTGAATGATGGTTATAAAGTGGTTTTGTAGCTATGCATTATGCATCAAACAATTCATTACTTATTTAGCCATCATTATTCTTCCAAGATTAATTAAAATATTCTACTATACTGCAGGTGACATAAACCATTTTGTATATGTATACAAAATTATTCACGATCTGAAAATCGTTTTGATTTAAAATTCAAATTAACAAGAGCTGCATGGACTTAAGAGCTTTTGATTTTCTTTAAGATGATATCAGGTTCATTTACTTGGATTTTCACGGAAAACAGTCTTGAAGCAAGACTAAATAAGCTTCCATTAACAAAACAGATTGCCAAATTCTGTGGGCTGTTATATGTAATTTATCTTGGTTGGATTTTGTCAAAGTATATTCTGTACACAAGAGTATTGTTATAGGATTTTTATGCCTGAATGGGAAACAATGAGAGATCCTGTATCACAAAATTATTCTGAGAGAGTCCAACAAGTTATTGTTACAGTTCAGTTGATGATCATGCTCTCATGTTAATTTGGATTTTATCCATGAACAATTTTCATGCAGTGTGTTGAAGAGAAATTAATCGGATAGCTTTTAAATCTCATGACCAAGAGGTGGCACTATTGTTGTTGTTGTTGTGTAACCCTATCAAAATTGATGTAGCAGGTTTCTCAATAGTCAAGATCATTCATGCATTGTTCTTAATATACCATTCATCTACCTGGGTAAAAAGCCTTGCCCTGTTGTAATCATGGTTTTCACAGCCCATCTAAAATCAGTGAGATCAATACAGTCGATGTTCTAGAATAGTTACAAGTTGACATCTATAAGAATATCAAAGACAGGGAGAAGCATCTCAGAAAGGGGTCGAGTAGTAATGGCCATAATAATTAGAGTAGAGTTGTGGTGGGGTTCAGTATAGTCACATGACATGAAACCAGCCAATCAGAAGAGACCAGTGTTGTTAGCATGCCTATGCTGATGGTACCCTTTCATAGTCTGAGATTTCACCCAGATTTTACCTGCAGAAATCGTTTAGAATGATGATCAAATGCTTGTATTGTGCATTAACTTAATCCATCAAATTGCCTGAACAGGTGCACAGGTGATCTGAGAACAATGCAAGAGGAAGTGTTTTGTTCAAGAACAAAACACACCACCCAACTCAGGAATTGAAACCATGACTTTGCAATTGTGAGTGCAAACATGCTAACCACTTGGCCCGTGTGCCCTCATACATTATTTACAGGATATTATCAAATAGCTCTTTTAGCTTTAGGTCCTGTTGCACTGCTCAGTACATTGGGCAACATCATCATATGGACAACTGTATAAAAGATGTTACTGTCAAATTAAGTTTGTTTTCCAGGAATACAGGATTACGTTATCTGATCCTTGGCTTCTATTTCTAGTATTCTGAGTAAGCCATGCAGAAGCTTCTCCATTGGTTTGACATGCTCTGGTTTATTGTAGGAAGTGTGCACAGATATATGATTTATTGTGTTGGGGTACAAAGAACCAATCTAGGACTGTTGTATTTCTTACATGATGCAGAATATTGTTGTTGTTATCGAGCCCTAGGTTAAACATCATCAAGTGGACCTATGGACCTATGATCAAAGACAATCCATCAATCACCATCCTGTCTTTGTCAGAATATGTAGGTCTACATTATTAGATGTTTCCTTTTCTTATTTAAGTTGGTAAATTGTGACACAAGGCAGAAAATACTTCAGCTCTAATCAGATGCAGACCCAAGACAAAACTCAAGTAATTCTTCCATTCTAGAACTGCTTAAAGATGGCACTGCTGCTACACATAGAAGCATTGTATACTACATCTAAAATAAGGCCATGAAGTTCATTAGAAAAGACTCCCAAAATATTTCTTTTCACTCTTTCTTCACAAAATCTTCACCCCTCATGTTATTCTCCTTTCTCTTGCAAACCTCTTTCCTGCTGTGTCTTTCTCTAGAGACCCCTGAACTAAGTATTTTAGCCAATATTTCCCCGGTAATTTTTCACTACAAAGTTGCAACCCTCTGAAGTTTCTTATTGTTCCTTTTTTACAGGCCTGTTCAACCAGAGAAGGCCTGGGGCTAAATAACAACAACAGTAAAGAGTTTGAAATGATCAGATAATCTATTGACCTCATGTCTTATTCGTCTTTCAATAATTTCATCTCAAATGTTGTCATCTAAAGAAACCAAAGAAATTCAAAGCAAAATTTGTATGATTAAAAGAAATTTGCAATAATTTGATAGTTTTTCTTTGAGTCATACTATATCCACTCGTTGGTTCCATTTCTTTGGAAATGTTTAGCCATCTGTAAATCAAGGATCTCCATGAAGAACAGTTTTGGTCAGATGTGTACTCTTCACAGAGATTATGGATGTGATAATGCAATATTTACATTTAGGTGCCAAAAAAAAAGAAGGAAAAATAGAAAGAAAGAGAAACCATTATCTTGCCTTTCATAGTAAAAGACTCTTTGGAAGACATGGAAATGAATAAAGAGAGGCAAAGTATGAAGAGTGAAAATATTTTTTTTAAGTATTCCATTCACTCTTTTCATAGCAGTCGGTTGATTAACATTTAATGAATTAAACATTTATGTAAACTACTCGTTAATGAATTCCATCAAGAGAAAGAAAGCTCTCATCATTGAGTCAGTGAATCCAAATTTGGAGAGAAGCTTGCTTAACATCTGGCATCATTTCAGACCTGTAACTCAGGTCAAAAAGATATTAACCCTTCCAGGGATTGATTGTAATATGAGGTCTAATATGGAGCAACATCAATATTTGACTTTATATACTGGCAACTGGCATATAAAGTTCCTTGTTAGTAAATTGAAGAAATGTCTTTCTGTTCTCTATCATTATGTAAATGATATTCGCAATTCCAGAGGGACAAAGTAGAGGATTTTCACATAATAGAAGAAATAATGGAAATTAGAATTCCTACTATGCTTACAGACTTAAAATTGTATAAATCTGTGGCATAATGCAGCTACTAACACAGGGTGAACCAAACATTGCAGTGAGTTAGAATTGAATATTTTTGTACAAAATAACTAAAACCTGTTTAATTACAGACATTTATAAACAACACAACAAATATGAAATTCCTACGTCAATGTCTATTGGTGATACTAAGGGAATAAGTTGAAGAAGTCTTGTTTTGTCTTGCTGCCTCTACTTGCAGTCATAATTAATAGATTCATAATGACACTGTTGTGACAAATTGCTACCACATGATAAAGTAAACTATTGTTGTCCTGATTACGTATCATGCCTGCTGTGCATTTATGACACCACAACAAAAGTCTTCTCAATTAAGCACAAGTTCTCCAGCTGCCTTGCCATTCTTGACCAACCAGATATTGTCCATCCATTGTGTTCTTTGTCTGCCTCTCTTGATCTGTGCTTTCTTCCATAATAATGTTTTCCAGGACTCTGTTTCTTTGACTATAGCCATAGCAGTAGAGCTTTTTGTCTTTTCACAATGTCCAGGAATTTATTGTTGTAACATTCATTCATTTGTCTGTGTGGTCCTTCTAACAGACTCACAACATTATCCTAAACTCTCACACGTCAGATGCATTGTGTTCTCTTCCAATTTGTTCAGAGCTCATGCTTCCACAACCATAAATGCCTATTGGCCAAATGAACCCCCCAGACCAGCCATGTTTTGATAAAGTTCCAACAGCACAAAACTATATTTGATCAGACCACAAACCTGGGCAGGAGTTTTTCTGTGGTCACACAACCTTCTCAACATTGTCAGTTCCAACATTACTGCAGAAATTGACCTCAGAATTACTAAATAATGGAATAGCTATCAATTATACCATTCTGGTAGATTGGCAGAATCATTAGAGCATCAGAAAAAATACGTTAAGGTATCAAGTTTTGGTACTTTATATTCTGAGTTCAAATCTTCCCTAGGTCGACTTCACTCCTCATTCTTCTGAGGTTCAAAGAAGTAAATATCAGTCATGCACTGGAGCCAATATAATTGACTGTTACTTCTCTCTAAATGTCTTGTGTCTTTGTAATATGTCAGTTGTTCACTAATGTAATTTCATACTGCAATGACCACCAGTCTCTTGTAGTGCCTATTTAGAGACAAGTAGGCAGAACTACGGAGAGTTTGGAAGCTAACATTGCAGAACTGATGACATGATTGGAACTGATGACATGATTGGAACTGACACTCTACCAATATGACCATCTCTAAAGAACACATGCAACAGTCATACAAATTATGAATCAAAGCTGAATTATACTGAAAAATAAAGGTTCATAAAAAGCCCAGAATCTTGAATTTGTTTTTGCTGAGACTTGATGAGAGATGCTGTCTTGGAGAAACATTTGGTAATGGCTCTTTTGTATTGATGCTATATAGAAATATAACCTGTGCAGCAAGTTTGTGGATTTGAATAAGATGGTTTATGGCTTGATGGAATTTCGAAAGAAGGAAAATGTCTGAAAATACAATCCATCTTTTTGATGCTTATTTTCTTGTTCCACCACTATTTTCTTGGTTATCATTGTAAACCAGAACATCATTTGTGTAAATAGAAGTTTTATGCGATTAAATAACACCTTTCTTTCTGAAATGTCTTGATAACTGTTCTTCAATAATGCATTCTTACCATCTTAACTGTTATTTTCTACTTTCCTTCTTTGTTTTCTTTCCAAAACTATTTTATTATGCAATCCTTAAAGAGAAAAATAAATAGATCAATCGCATTAGCATTTTTTAAAGCTCATACAAATTTCTACATTAATGATTGTTAATATTGTTTTGTAATTTGCACATTAAATAATTGTAAGTCAAAAATTATTTATTTTCTACTTTGAACAATAAATTTCTTTTATTTCATTTTCCATTTAATATTTGTAAAACTTTTTTTCCTTTTTTCATAATTACTTTTTGAAACTACTCACCTCACTTCAGAAGCTTACTCACCCATCAAAACTAATCCTAAAACTCGGATGTAGATACACAGTGGATCGCTGAATGAAAATCATACACATCTACATATATACACACCTGTTCTTATTTTCATATTCATATAAATATCAATATCAATATAAGTGTGTGTGTGTGTGTGTGTGTGTGTGTATGTGTACGCATACATACACACATACATATATATGTATGTATATA
>NC_068988.1:2814317-2816714 GCF_001194135.2 Octopus bimaculoides
TGTCTGAAAATTCTTAACTTTGTTATTACTCAGCACAAACTTTCTCGTACACTGCCTTCTCTTTTTTCAGACGCTCCTCTTTTTTGTTATACAAAACAACAACTTCCCCAACGTTATTCTTTCTAACTGTTTTGTTCTTTATATTTGAATTTTAATTCTAATGTTTACTTCCATATTAATTTCTTGGAGCTTCTTAATGCTTAATGTCTTGTAAATTATAAAGTTAGCCTTAATGAAGTGGAGTCATTTGATGTAATGTTGCAAATAATTCTTACAAAACACAAGGAGAACCCCATCATTCTGGAACCCTAAATGCTCAGCTATCACCCCTCTCCCTGGCACCAGTTTAAGCTGGATCCAAGCATAGGTGTAATTTATGTGTTCTTTTATACTTTTACTAGTTTCAGTTCTAAGAATGTGGCCAGGCTGGAGCAATAACCTTCAATGGTTTTAGTCAATAATTTTGACTCCATTGTCCTTTCAGTTATTTCATTTGTAAGGAATGATAAAAGTTGAGCCCAAGATAAAGGAATATAACACACTTGAAATAAATATATGTAAAACGATGCAAAAGAGACAAGGGGTAACACATTGAATGGCACCACCTTCCAATGTATGCGTATACCAGCTGGGAAAAACCTAAGACAATGATAACAGAATTTTATTGTGTAACAGCTATCCAGCTTATTATGAACCAGTTTCTACAGAAGTACATCAATACTTAGTGATGTTGTGTTGATGGTGTATTTTCATTTAATGACAACCAACCACTGAATGTATGCACAGTTCTTGTAAATATATGCCCAGCTTGCATAAATTGATCCAATGATGTTGTAAATAGACATTCAAATATCCAAAGAAATGGATCAATGATTAGCTAAGTTCAGACAAGATTAAGACTCATAATCTAGTTACCTTCAGTCACTATTTATATTTAGCTGTCACTATAGAGTAGCTTCAAACAGATATTTCAAATTCTTATCAGGATAACTTGTATCTGCATCAAGAATTCTTTAGAATTAGAGAAATATTTATCTTCCCTCCAACACATTCAAACACAAATACACAGACATATTCTCAAACATTCTATGCATACATAATTTGTATTATATATGTGCGCACACGAACACGCGTGTATGTGTGTGACTGATTGCATGTGTGTGCATACATGTGTGTATATGTATGCATGTGTATTCATATATATATATATAAAGAGAGAGAGAGAGAGAGAGAGAGAGAGAGAGAGAGAGAGAGAGACATAAGTATATACATACATATATATATATATATATATATATATATATATATATATATATATATATATGGATATATATGGATATAGCTACAGTATAGATATACAGATAGATAGCTATAGATATTGATATAAATACAGACAGGAATATGGATACGTATGTATACACACATAAGCCTGCCAGGATTTCAAATAGTAAATATGTTTAAATTCTGACTTGCCTATGTAACAGCATGTTTGTGTGTGTGTGTGTGTGTTTGTGATTGATTGCATGTGTGTGCATACATGAGCGGGTATGTGTGTACTTGTGTGTCTATGTCTTGTACATGTAAGTGCATGTTTGTGTGTGTGTGTGTGTGTTTCAGTTTCTGTGGATAGAAGCGGAGTCGTGTAGAAAGAGACAGTAGAGTTGTTTTATTGACCTCACTAAAATGAAACCTTACCTTTAGATTCTTCCATGTTTGCTGAAATAAATACTGGCAACCATTTTATATGTGATCTACAAAACAGTGTTAATGTCAGATGTAATTATCATCATCATCATCATCATCATCATCATCATCGTCGTCGTCGTCGTCATCATCATCATCATCATTATCATCATCATCAGTAGTAGTAGTAAGGTGGTGAACTGGCAAAATTGTTAGCATGCTGGATGAAATGTTTAGTGGTATTTCGTCCATTGCTATATTCTGAGTTCAAATTCCGCCAAGGTCGACTTTGCTTTTCATCCTTTCAGGGCCAATAAAATAAGTACCAGTTGAACACTGGGGTTGATGTAATCGACTCATCCACCTCCCTCAAAATTGCTGGCCTTGTGGCAATATTTGAAACCATTATTATTATTATCATTATTATTATTATTATTATTATTGTTCAGTAGTTTTATTTTTATAACGTGCTTTCACTTCACTACCGAGCACAGCTCTGTGTGCCTTGGGTATGTGCTGTGGTTTGCTGTGGTGCTCTTATGTTTACTGTATTGAAAGTGTTTTGCGTAGAATGTGTGCAGTACCCAGTAGTGCAATTTTCTGTATGTTATATATATTTGTAAGTCCTGGTGTTTTTGTTATGTATTTGTCTGAATATTTTTTTATTATACCTAAGGCACCTACTACGATAGGAATTGTTTATGTTTTTAGATT
>NC_068988.1:2816976-2822696 GCF_001194135.2 Octopus bimaculoides
TTATTATTATTATTATTATTATTATTATTATTATTATTATTATTATTATTTCTATTATTATATGAAAACTCAACTTATTTTGCTGGGTATGATGGAAAGTGTCAGCTGTCCACAGCCAGCAGACTAAGGTGACACTTGTTTAATGGTCATGCTTCAAGAACCCTGCCAAGAATTCTTGCAGTTCCAAGCAATGCTGATTTTTGTTTGTGTTCTACCTCCACACTTGCACTGATCTTTTCCAGCCATGTTGGTAATTGAGTGCTGATACTTCCAAGTGCACCAATTACTATTGCTATCACGACTACTCTCTTCGTTAATGACAACCTTTGTATTTCCCACTTCAAATCGTCATACCTGTTTATTTTTTCTTCTTCTTTTACGTTGACCCTGTTGTCACTGGGACATGCTATGTCGATTATCATACATGTTCTTTCTTTCTTATTCACCACAACAATGTCCGGTTTCTAATGTCTGGTCAGGTGATTGCACTGGATTTACAAAAGTAAAATTCTACAAAACAAAAAAAGCCTTTTTTTCTTTAACCATTTCTCTATCAATTCTGGCAGCTTTTTTTATTATTGAGAGATTTAATAATTATTTCAAATTTTTGGCACAAGGGCAGCTTGGGGGAAGTGTCGATGAGTCGGTTACATTGACCCAAGTGTTCAATTGGTACTTATTTTAGCAACCCCGAAAGTAAAGGATGAAAGTTGACCTCAACAGAATTTGAGAGATTTAATAATGAAACCTCAATTAGATTAGAAAACAATCAAATATTAATATTTAAGAAATATAGGGAAGGAAATTAGAAAGTCAAATAAAGAAGTTTAAAACAAGATATTCCAGCCAAGACCCAATTTATTTGGTGGTTCGAGAAACAAGAATTCTTCTTTAAATGGAATGTGAAAGAAAGTTCCTGAATATTCTGCAGAAGACAAGAATAGAGCTGGAAATAAAAGCAGAAGACAAATGAGGAATAGTTGAAATAAAAAAAGAAAACAGGTTAGAGTATAAATGAGACTTGACAAGAGCAGAAAATAAAAGACCAGGAATAGCCAAATATATCAACTGGGGAAGTGATCCTGGCAACAGGAATACCGTGCCCAACAATGTGAAAGATCTTGATATAACCAGAACAGGTGTGTGTGTGTGTGTGTGTGTGTGTTCGTGTGTGTTTGTAGATAGATATACATACACAAAACAAGCAGCCCGTGATGCCACACAATAGGACTAGAGAGACCTAAAACCGTGAGTTTGCAAAACGACCCTCTTAGCCAGACAATTAAACTTGTGCTTATGTATGTTAATGGTTTTCTAATGGAAAACCTTGACTTTGACTTTTGTTCCCTAATGATATGTTGCACTTGAACTGTACCCGTGAGATATAAAGTATCCTAGAAGGTGTGTTAACAAAAGCAAAAACAGGAACAACAATATAGAATGCTTAATTTTAGCAAGATTTTCGTCTTCCTCTCATGATTTGTATAAAAGATTAATATATAAGGGGATGAGAGAATAGAAAACCCTTTTAATAGATACAACTTTAGTTGGATTCGAACTTTCATCTATCGACTGAAATAAATAATTAAATTTACCTCACCTCATTTTTGTGAGATGGAATATAAAAAGAATTTATATAACATGCGAATGTCACAAATATATTACATTATAAAGAAAGAAATCAGATGAACCACATCAGCATATTGTAAGAAATGAGTTAACAAAAAGACCAACATGTTGCCAACAATGGAAGATATTCTCACAAATTTACAGTGGAAAGGTGAGTATATTTTAAATTCAGCCATTGTGGATATTTATTGACATGGCATTGGATAGTTGGTCCCTAGTACCTGATGGTCCTAGTTCTCTTGTACTTAAATCCAGTGAAACAATATTGTACTACAAATATGAAAAGACTATAATAACATTATTTGCTTTAGATACAAACAATAAAATGAAGAGCTTCAACAAAACTTTCCCCAAACACCTTTACCCAATCAAATTCAATCAGCATTGAAAGAGAGTAATAACTGTTATGTTTCATGTTTATTGTACATGAACATTTTCAAGATATATCTTTTTACTAGATTCTCTCGTCTATCACCAAATTGGCCATTTTAATAACAAATATCCTTTGCTATAATTTCTGAGTGATTTACACAAATATTAGGAAATGATAGCAACAAAAAGAAAAGAAATGAAAAGAAAAAGAAAATTAGTTTTTCCATATGTAATATAATAATATGATATTATTATTATATCTTTTTAGTGTAGATAAATAGAAAAAAGTCTACATTAAATTCAAGTGGAAAAGAAAAGACAAAGACAAAGATAGAGAGAAAGAAATACGTAACAGGAGAAGGTATATCTTGATAACATTCTCTCCAGTTTAATGTCAAAATTATTCCTATAATCATATATACTCACAGAAATACATTTTATAGGAATAAATGAATAAAAACATATTGAATTGGGTAGGAAATTTGAACTATAAAAGGTAATCACTTGGTTTATTATATGAATTTAAATACACTTTTTATCTGTTTATTTTTATAGGAATATGATATAGTCTGTCTGACTGGTAAGTGAGGGAATATGAGGCAAGAACTGAATTATGAAATTCAAGGAAAATTGAAGAATTATTTTGAATATTGAATTTTTTTAATTTGATTATTTATCAAGCTAAGATATTAAAATAATAAACATTTTATATCTGCTACATAGACTTCACATAGCAAGGGTTAAGCCTGTTAGGAGTCAAAGTCTCACTGTTTTATTCATAACTTCTTACATCTTCTGCTACAATTCGATTAACATATTGGATGCTTGATAGGAATATTGAAACGATGCTCAGCATTTGTGCCTTTCATTGTTGTCCTTTTTCACATGACTTACTACCGCTTCCTGTCCTCCCTTTTTTTTTTTACATTATTCCTATTACTTGTTGTGTACCTGAGAACTGATGTTACTGTAATAGATTTTTTGCTGTCCCCTAAAACTGCTGACTCTGTGCCTAATTTGGAAACAGTTATTGTTATTATTTTTGTTGTTGTTGCTGTTGTTATTGAATGAGAGAGCAGCACATGCCATCAAAGTGACA
The DNA here is from genome assembly GCF_001194135.2 of Octopus bimaculoides. Lineage (NCBI taxonomy): Eukaryota > Metazoa > Mollusca > Cephalopoda > Octopoda > Octopodidae > Octopus > Octopus bimaculoides. The sequence continues at coordinate 2,820,077 of NC_068988.1, forward strand.
CTGGGGCACAAATATACAAAGCTCAGTATACCCATTATGACTACATGCCTGATATGGGTACACCAGGCACATGCACCACAACTATGTGTGTACAACATGGTGATCTCATATCAAGATAACCAGTGCATGACCTTGCAGGTGAGGGTCCAGTCAGAGTTCTTTTCAGATCAAGTAGGTTATCCTACTCATAAAGAGCCTGAATAAGGCTTGTCTAAGGATGATGAATAAAACACTGATGTTACCAGAGGTGAATTATTCAAACCCAAAGAATTCCTCTCGACACATGGCTATGATGCTCCCCCACTACTTCTGCTCATGATCAGAGATGCACATATCGTCAGCCTCTAAAGGACATGCTCATCTGGTGAAGGTTAAGCAACTGACAAGCAAATCTGTGGTATTGAGCAGAATATTCGCTGTAGCTCATCTTTTATGCCACGATAAAACATGTACATGATAACACTTCAAATCAGTTAAGATGAGAAAGCATGAGAGCCCCTGCCTGGTACTGCATCAGGGCAAATATTATTATCATCGTCATCATCATCACCATCATCATTATGATTTAGTCTTTGCACAGCTTTCAACACTGGGGATGTACTATGGTATCAGCTGTTCCCTACCAGTGAACTAAGGTAACTTCCCTTATTTTTCGAGCACCTTCCGGAGTATTCGAGCGGTTCCAAGCAGTGCTGTTTTCTGCAAGTGCTCCACCCTTATTGCAGCCCCTATTTGTTCCATATACTTCTCAAAATGTTTACTCACTGTTCCCAGGGCTCCGACAATTATTGGTACTACTATCACCTTTTTCATCGGCCACAACTGCTATTATTATTATTGTTATTATTATTATTATTATTATTATTATTATTATTATTATTATTATTATTAGTAGTAGTAGTAGTAGTAGTAGTAGTAGTAGTAGTACACTATTTTCATACACACAGAAAAAACATTTTACAACTTAAAAGTATTAAAAAGAGGAAACAGAAAGAAAAATAGAAAGAAAAATTCCTTTTTTCATGGTAGGAAATCATTATTTGACTGTTACTTCATCAGCCCTGGAAGGATGAAAAGAAAAGCTGACCTTGGGAGGATTTGAACTCAGAATGTAAAGAACCATAACAAAATGAACCAGGATTTTTTTTTTCCACCCATCAAACTCTAACAATTCCACTAATATTCAGGAATTTTGTCCAAACAGTTTAGATTTCTCTGTTTACTTTTGATTTGAAGATGGAATACTATATAATTCATAAAATTCTAACAAAAGGCAGGGTGTGCTTTCTGAAATTTATAAATATTTGAGTAGACATCTTTGCATTGAATGTCACGGCACTATGCTAAAATGACAGAATCTTCATGACCAACATAATAACCATCAAGAACTTGCTGTAAAACCATCAAATTATCTCTGCAGCAGCCATCTTGTTAACTTAGATTCCACTGCTGTTAGCTTTGTTAATTCAATGAATTCAATGTTTATTACAAATTAAGTCAATTTCTTTAACACTGCTAGACCAGCAGCCTTCTATTTACTTTTCTACCACGAAAAAGGAATTTTCTTTTTCTTTCTGTCTTCTCTTTTTACTTTTTGAAAGTTGTAAAATATTTTTTCTCTGTCTGTATGAAAATAGCCTAATAACAACAACAACAACAATAATATTGATAATAATAATAATAATAATAATAATGATAATAATAATGATAATCATAATGAGCTTCTTTGCCCTAGGAGTTGGAAAGACACTCAGCAAGAAATGGAAGCAAAACTGAAAGAAGGAACAAAAAATCATAATAAATATAGTGACAGAGGCAAAAATTTTGAGTTAAAAGTGGGGTTTAGTTGATATCTTGGACCCTAGTATTTGACTGGTACTTTATTTCATTGACCCTAAGGAATGAAATGCAAAGTTGAACCCCAACATAGTTTGAACTCAGAATTAAAATAGATGGAACAAATACTCCATAATATTTTTACCAATGCACTAATGATTCTATCAATCTACATCCCTTGATAATAATAATAATAATAATAATAATAATAATAATAATAATAATGATGATGATGATGATGATGATGATGATGATGATGATGATGATGATGATGATGATGATGATGATAATAATAATAATAATAATAATGATAATAATAATAATAATAACAATGATAATGATAATAATAATGATGATAATAATAATAATAAACATAATAATAATAATAATAATAATAATAATAATAATAATAAATCCGCAATCTACTGACTTGTAATAAGATGCACCATCCAAAGGCAGATGTGGATCGTCTTTACCTTCCAAGAGCTCAGGGAGGTCGAGGCTTGATCCAGCTTGAACTTACGTACACAACCACCACAATCGGACTGGCCAAATACCTTGAAACAACCAACGATTGGATGCTGAAACTTGTTGAAAATCATGAAAGACCGAAAAAACTTCACTCTATTCTGAAAGAGAGCAAAAAATTCGCTACCGAACTCTTAGATACCCACCAGCTTGATCAGGTTGAAGGAAATGTGCCAACTGCTGCTGCAAAGAAAATAAAATTAATTGCAAAGACAAAAGCACATGAAAAATTAGCTAGCAGATGGGAAGAGAAACC
>NC_068988.1:2823144-2840359 GCF_001194135.2 Octopus bimaculoides
AAGAAGACGTGTTTATTAATTGACATGAGTATTCCCTGTGGTCATAATATAGCGGCGAAAGAATTTGACAAGATCAGTAAATATAAAGACTTGCTAATAGAAATTGACAAAATGTGGCACCTCAAAGCGACTACCATACCAGTGATTGTAGGATCTCTAGGAATGATAAAAAAAAGGTACTGAAACCTATTTGAAAATGATACCAGGCTTACAATCCCTACAGGAAGTGCAAAAAATCATGCTAACTGGAACGACTCATGTACTGAGAAGAGCATTATCGCTGTGAAAACAACATCCTTTCATGAATTTTTTTTTTTGTTTTCTTAAATACATGTCTTACCTGTGAATTTGCCAGTGTAAACTGGGAATGCATACAACGAGTTTCTCTGCCCTAGGTGTACGGAAAACACTCGGCGAGAAATGGAAGAAAATTTGAAGAAAGAAGAAAAAAACAACATAATAATAATAATGATAATAGAAGAGGAGACCCCCTTCGGTCATGAATGACCATGGGATTGCACCTAGAAAATCCCCCTCCAAGATACAAGTCTGGGCAAAGCTAATTATGGAAGACCAGCAGTAGGCCATGCGTACCAGTCTTCCCTCTCCACATCCCCAATGTTATCCAAGAGAAAGGCAAAGTCTAATACAGCTTGGCACCAGTAATGTCACAACTCGTTTCTACAGATGAGTTAACTGGAGAAATATGAAAGAAAGTGTTTTGCTCAAAAACAAAACACGCAGCCCAGTCTGGAATTCGAACTCACAACCTGACAGTCGTAAGTTCAATGCATCTTCACAATAATAATAATAATAATAATAATAATAATAATAATAATAATAATAATAATAATAATAATAATAATAATAATAATAATAATAATTATTATTATTATTATTATGATTATTATTATTATTATTATTATTATTATTATTATAATGATAATAAATGCCAAGACAGATACAGAGGACCTGGTGGCTATGGATGAGGAGCAGTGACCTGAAGATGGAGCCCGAAGCATTCATATGCACAGCTCAGGAACAAGCATTAAGGACCAATTATATGAAGGGCAAATTAGACAACACTACCAATAGTGACAAACGTAGAATGTGTGGTGAGAGGGGAGAAACGGTATGGCACATCATTATCGAATGCCTAAAATTGGCACAAGGTGAATACAAATGATGCCATGACAATGTGGCAAAAATGATCCAGGGGAAGCTCTGAGGAAATCAAGATTCAGAACAAATACCAGAAGGTATTTTACCAACATTCTACAAAGTCTGCCATTTTGGCCACATGACATATCATATATAACCAAAGTATCATTTATTTATATTCAAAAAAACCTTTTTGAATACTATTTCTTACCTTAATTGTTTAAATCACTCAAAGCTCTTCTTCCATATATCGGAAAAAATGGCCACACAGACACATACAATAAATCATAAGAAAGATTAAGCACCTGCCAAACAAGTTGTCATTGATCAACAAATTCTACAACTGAGTTGTGTCTTTTCTCTCTTGAGTCTGCCATACTTTTTAATTCTGAAATGGCTGAGATTTCAACTGTCCTTTTCTTTCGCAAACAAATTTTTAACATAATTGTTAGACTAATGGTATTCCTAAAATAACGAAAATACCAAATTGTGCTCTGTCGAGGGAGATCGAAATCTAATTTTGATTCCCAGTTGAGCATCTTTTGCTTCACTTAACTCTTTTGACACCAGCCCACCTGAGACTGCTTCCGATTCCGTGATCCAAAAACCGTGTTTCAAATGTTCACATCTTAAATTAAAGCCATCCATCATAATTTTATGTAAGAACATTTTCTTCAGATATATTCCAAAATCAGCTTTAATAACCAGAAAGATGTTTTATTCTAAATCCTTCAATTTCTTGATTATTTTTAAAATTAATTGAAACATATAGGTAGTATAATTTCATTAGAAATATGGTAACAAAAGGTTAAAGCTGTCGCACTGTTTGGGGGTTCACAAACGCACACACACACATAGAAACACACACACACAGAAAGACACACACACACACACAGAAACACACACACACATTACACTATATCATTCCATCTTCTTAATCTGAAGTCTTGTTATTCTATAAGAAATCGATATTCATTTATATTAAAGAATAGAAAACTTTGTTGATTAATATGCTGAATAAATTGGTTGGATGTTGTTGTTCAAGTGAGATTCATGGACTTTTCAATCATTATCAACACCACAAATATTATCAACCATTATTATCAATATTCACATCACTAGAAACACAACTTTGTTTCAAAATTTCTGATTATAAAGAAAATATACACACACACACACACACACACACACATATATACGTATATATATATATATATATATATATATGGCGTTAGGAAGGGCATCCAGCTGTAGAAACTCTGCCAAATCAGACTGGAGCCTGGTGTTGCCATCCGGTTTCACCAGTCCTCAGTCAAATCGTCCAACCCATGCTAGCATGGAAAGCGGACGTTAAACGATGATGATGATGATGATGATGATATATATATATATATATACACATATATATATACATATGTGTGCATAAGGAGGTGCTTTATCCATTCACCAAAGTGAATGGAGCCTTGGCCAGGAGGAACTGATGTCGTCAGGCAATATGCAATGTTCACCGGTTGTTTCGACCCTGAACCGTAACACCCACCCATTTGTGGGTCAGCAGAGGTGGTCAAGTCACTGCTCTTACATATATATATGTAGATGATGGGCTTCTTTCAGTTTCTGTCTACCAAATCTACTTGCACGGCTTTGGTTAGCCTGAGTTTATAGCAGAAGACACTCACACAAGGTGGCATATAATTATATATATATACAGGTGTGTGTGTGTGTATATATATATATATATATATATCCTCATCATCATCATCATCATCATCATCATCATTGATTAACGTCTGCTTCCCATGCTGGTATGGGTTGGACGGTTTGACTGAGGACTGGAGAGCCAGCAGCTGTACCAGGCTCCAATCTGGTCTGGCAGAGCTCTTACAGCTGGATGCCCTTCCTAATGCCAACCACCCCGAGAGTATAGTGAGTACTTTTTATGTGCCACCAGCACAGGATCCAGCAAGGTGGGCCTGGTAATGATCGCGTTTGGATGGTGCTTTTTATGTGCCACCAGAATAGGAGCCAGTCAGGGTGTACTGGCATTGTTCACAATCAGTTGGTGCTTATTCCCTTATATTTTCCAGCATTAAGATAAAAGCAGTCAAAAATATCAATAAAGGTATAGCAAAAAAAAGCCCAAGTTAATGTGTCTTTACAAAAGTTGTTGCTTCTTTTCTTCTTCTTCTTTTGCGTACCAGTTCAAGTATTTCCTGAAGAGAAAATTTCATCAGCTTAAATCAGTTTTCATGAGAAAGAATCTAATTATCTTTGGTATACCTCTCCTCTTTTTCTCTCCTCATTTTTTCATTTGACCCTTTGAACTAATACAAAATTTCTGCAGCCACCAAATACTTACTGAAGTTATTTGCTCCAAGACAAAAGGCAAGAAACAGAGTGTTCAGCGGGGTGTTCCTTCACCTCCCCTCCTCCTTCTGTGAACACTGGTGTCTTAATGGTTAGGCTATCTGGTTCATGATCATAAGGTCACGAGTTAAATTTGTGACAGTACATTGTGTTCTTGAGCAAGACACTTTATTCCACATTGTTCTAGTCCATTTCAGCTGGCAAAAATGAGTCATACCTGTATTTCAAAGGGTCCAGCCTTGTCACATTCTGTGTCTTACTGAATCTGCCTGAGAACTATGTTAAAGATGTGCCTGTCTGTGGACTACTCAGCCACTTACACATTAATTTCATGAGCAGGCTATTCCATTGATCGGATCACCTAGAAGCCTCATCATCACAAATGACAGATTAGCAGGTTACCTCTCCTTGAGATATTAACAGACTTGAATAATTAAAGTTATTCTGCTCACCTCATTAAGACATCTTAACACTTAACTAAATTACAAATGAGCTGAGTTTAATTTTTGGGGGTCTTCAGTGTATGTTTAGCAGCTAAATAGATTTGTGATATGCATTTCATATATTTTAGATGTCGTTTTGTCTTTATTCTTTGATCTTATCTCTTGTAATTTTTGTCTTTCATCTGAAATGTCAGTTTTCGTGGAAAGCACTGAGTACACGGCCGAGTTTCTTGAAATGTTAGCTTTTTTGCTTAAAAAATATTTAAAGGATTTCACTCTTGTTCCTAGTTTTGTTATCTGGCATATTGCGCAATTATTATATGGATTCCTTTTAAAGAAAATTGATACCAATCTGACTTTAAGACAAGCATTTGATGTTTAAGAGAAAACAAAGAAATATAAATCGTACTCCATGCATTTCAAAAACAAAACTGAAGCGAACAATTTCAGCTTTTTTTGTTTAGTAAGACACAGAATAAATAAAAGCTACATGTACACACAAACACACACACAAAAACACAAACACACACACAAAAACACACACACAGACACACAAAAACACACACACATACACACAAACACACACAAAAACACAAACACCCACAAACACACTAACACACACACAAACACACACACACAAACACGCACACACACACACACACACATACAAACACACACACACACTCAGTGTATACATATACATTCATGCAATGCTTACACATGCATACATACACACGTATACACCCTCATGCATATACAGATGCAAACACACACACATACACACATATGCACATTAATACATGCATACATATATACCTATATAGATGCACACACACACATATAGTGTATACATATACATTCAGGCAATGCTCACAGACACACACACACACACACACATACATGCATGTATGTAAAAGCTAATTTTATTGGTTGCTATTTTAGAGGAATTTTAAAACTGAAAGCTGAGCATTTACCGATGAAACCAGTAACTCAAAACTAATCCTATCTTTACTACCACCATCACCACAACACCCACAATGTCACCACCTTTACAACTATTTTACAGCCACACCACCAGCAACACCACCACCACCATCACTACTACTACTGCTACTAATCCTCATCCCACCATCACTGCTACCCCACCCCCCGTACAGCCAGCCATTACCGACAACTAAGTATGGTTTGGTAACATCATCATCATCATCATCGGTTAACGTCCATTTTCCATGCTGGCATGGGTTGGACTGGGCTGAACTAGCACTAAACAGCAACAAACACAGCTCAGAGAAACGAGTCATTAATAATTAAGTTTCTTTGCCATGCACACAGTTGACTACCATTGGCAGGATTTGAGCCTGTGATCCGGTGCATTGCCTCATTGTTCACATTTCACAATCACATCAGCTAAGCCAGAAATAAAGAGATTTTTACAGAAATTTCAGCCCAAGACTTATCTCTATTCTTCATATCCCATATGAAAATGTCCTTTTATATATGTGATAACTCGGCTTGTCAGTTGAATAATATCTCTCCCATGGGAAGTAAAATGACAGCCGGCTCAAGTTTTCTATCAATACATTGTCAGAGATGAGAAGAACACAAATGCATCAAATATGTGTGTGTGTGTGTGTATATAGGTACCATTGTGTGTATGTGCTTCTCACTGCATATATTAGTATGGAAGGGTTGCATGATAGTTTAAACAAAAAAACAATAGGGTGTGACTCCACTTTGAAATCTCCCAATAATTTTACTTTCATTTTCTGTCAATATTATTTCAGGAGATTTTGTGTGTGTGTGTATATATATATATATATATGCATGTACATATGCATATATATAATATATATATATATATGCATGCATATATATATATACATGCATATATATATATATACATATATATGCATGTATATACATGTACATATATATATAACCATGTGGGGAAACAAATATTCAATAGATTTGCATTGTATCATGCACGTCATCATTGTTGTTGTTCTCAAACAGCGTCATCAGCGTCATCACCCCTCCCCTCTCCACTGCTGTTATCTTCTCCAACACCATCACAAGCACCATCAATATCACCACCACCACCACCACCACCACCACTGCCACCACCACCACCATCCTAGTTTTACGTCCACTTTCCCATTCTGGCCGAGGTTGGATGAATTTCCAAAGACCAAGTCAGCCTTTATTGAAAGTGCTGCCATCCAGAGATGTGTGTCTGTGTAACGTACATATATTTGTCTTCATGGTTGTATTTGTCCACTCACCACCATTTGATGTTCAGTGTTGGTTTGTTTATATCCTTGCAATTTAGCTCATTATTAACAGAGACTGAAAGAAGAAATACCAAACCTACAAAAGAGGAACTGCGGTTGATTCATTTGACTAAATCCTCCAAGGGACGCCCACAGCATGGCTGCTGCCCAATGACTGTAACAAGTACGTGTGTGTGTGTGTGTGTGTGTGTGTGATAATGTCTATGTGTGAATTTAATGCTGAAGAGTCTATAGGCTTTGACCTAAAATTTCCTGCAGTACATTTGTTGTATATATCAACATTATGTAAAAGACAACTAATCCCCAGTTTGAGAGTTCAAATACTAGTGAAGCCGTTTCTGGGGAGGATAAGATATTGTATTATTTTGTATTATTTTGCTGCTGTGTATATCTGGTCCATAGAAGTGACATCACGAAAGCAAGGCTTAATCACCAGGGGCTCACTCTACCCCTGGACATTAACCTGATTATTTCTATGTCCCATCACTCATAATCTAGTTGACCCATAACTGGAACCCTGGCAAGTATTAGTACTCCTAGTCAGAGCAGACCTGGAAAAGGCAGCGTCTAAGAGGTGATTCCATGCTCTTTAAAAGCCAGGAATGCCTGAACCAGAGGCCCACCACTAGATGCAGTTCAAAGTCATATCTAGGACATATGTATATACAGGCAGTGAGCTGGCAGACTCATTAACACACTGAGCCAAAGGCTCAGCAGAATTTCACTTGTTACATACTGAGTCCAAATGTTGCTGAGACGAACTTTACCTTTCATCCTTTTAAGGTCGATAAAATAAGTACCAGTTGAGTGCTGGGGTCGATAAAATCAAGTAGACTCCCTCCCCAATAACTACAGGCCTTGTGCCTATAGTAGAAAGCTTATATATATATTGATAGGAAGGACAACAAAAGAAAGAAAGAGACTTCGATATTATGTAAATAGAAGAATTTATCTGTAAAAATATGTGACACTTATTTGGTAGCCATGATAAAACTCTGAGTTTCAGATGCCAGGGTGGGAGCTCACGCTAACATTCTTCAGTTATCCGACCATTAAAATATATATATATATATATATATATATATATATATATATATTTGGCAGAGTTTCTACAGCTGGATGCCCTTCCTAACGCCAACCACTCAGAGAGTGTAGTGGGTGCTTTTACGTGTCACCCGCACGAAAACGGCCACGCTCGAAATGGTGTCTTTTATGTGCCACCCGCACAAGCCAGTCCAGGGGCACTGGAGCCTGGTGTTGCCATCCGGTTTCACCAGTCCTCAGTCAAATCGTCCAACCCATGCTAGCATGGAAAGCGGACGTTAAACGATGATGATGATGATGATGATATATATATGTACGCACACACATATTTATATATTATAGTAAGATAGAGTTAAATATAAGTTTAAGATGTGTGAAAAGATGTTGTAAAATTTGAGTTGAAAAAGCAATTTGCTGCTGCAGCTGCTGTTGCTGTTGCTGTTATGTATGAAAACATCCTGAATATATCTGCATTATAATTAAGATAGAAAACATATGAAGTTGAACGTATAAGAATTAAGCAGTTTGAAGTTGAAGAAAATAGAAAACAAAACAAGGTAAAAAGAAAACTTCAACGACAAAACTTGTATATTTTCCCAGCAATCTTAATATAATAGTGATGGTAGTTATTGAAGGGAAATAAATAATTTGTTGTAGAACATAAAATTGAATTAAGAGATATTTTATTGACAAAAATGAAAGACAAAATAAAAGAATATATACCATACACTTCAAAATATCTATAAAGTCCGAGAAATTCAAATTTGTATTCCAGTGGTGTTCCAACACAAAGATAAATTCCTTTTTCCTTTCTTTCTGTTTCGTTTTTGCTTTTGTTTTTACTTTTGTTTTTGTTCTTATTTTTGTTTTTTTCTGCTTTGATTGATTTTCACAGATATGAAATGAACCAGTTACTATATTGTGTTTGACTAACGAGTGATTTTTTTAACATTTTTTTTTTCTGTAAGAACAGCCAGATATATTTGAGTAGACTGTATAATAATTTGTTGTATTCCAGTCTGTTAGATTTGCAGCTAAATCAGATGACATTATGCTGGATTATAAACAGAAGAATTGACAGTTCAAATCTTCAGCTTGGAGTGCTGCCCCCAACATTAGGTCAATTTACTAAAATTCTCACTGTGGATATATCCAAAATTTGGCCCAATGGTAGCAAACAGATAAGATATATTATACATGACCTATAAGATAAAATTTAGTCAATCACAGCTAATATTTCCTTATAAGTAAGCATCTGTTCTTTGTAAGTAAGTGGCCTGAGAGGATTTTGGATTTAAATGCTTTGATCAAATATATAAAGGAAAAACCTTCAGGTGGATTTGAACTTGTTATGTTTGAATTAGAAGTCTAATACCCTAAAATGCCAGCTATTTCACTTTTCCAACTGCTACTAAAGCCATCCTGCTATTTCTCTGAGATACCAATAAGAGAAAATGAGGGGATAACTCACAGCTGTAAGGATCTCTATCCTCCTTTTGCATGTACAGCTTGGAAGATCAAACTGTTTTATCCTTCATGCACAACTTGAACACAAAATAGTCTGTAAATAACAGATCATTCCCTGATGACTTTACAAATCAATCTTTAATAACCTCACAAATCATTCACTAATGACATTACAAACTATTCCCTAATGACCTTGCAGATTATTTTCTAATTATCTTACAAATCATTCCCTAATGACCTTACAGGATATTCCCTAATGACTTTACAGACCATTCACTAATGACCTTACAGGTTATTCCCTAATGACTTAACAGATCATTCCCTAATGATTTCTTAATGTCTTTGCTAATTATTCCCTAATGTCTTTACAGATTATTCCCTAATGATCTTACAGGTTATTCCCTAATGTCCTTACAGATCATATCCTAATGTCTTTACAGATTATTCCTAATGACCTTACGACCCAATAATGACTGGATGACTGGATAAGACATTTAACTATTGGATTTTGTTTATATTTTTCTCAGATATTGAACCTAAAATACATGTTTTTTAAAATAGAATGGCAGAGTGAAGAAATTATAACAAATATAAATGCTTGATAAGCAGTGTTGGATTATTAATGCTGGCTCTTAACTCTAGTTTATGAACTTTGAACAAAATGCCGGTCTATCATGGAGGGTGGGAGGCATTTAAGATGAATTACCTTCCCCTCAAATCCTGCTAAACTGAACTGGATACAATTAAATCCTAAATAAAATCCTAAATGTACCATGCCGTATCTACAGAGGATTTGAACTCCTGACATCTGAATTTATAATTCAGTCACCTATCCATTATTTTTCACTTCTTATGATAACTTATTGGTCTACTAGCTTCCTACCTGTGAAATTATATTTTCCGCTGGTGGTCTCTTATATCTTTCAGCAGAATACTTTATTTTCTATAATATACCTGGCAGAAATACGTTACAGATCTTTTGGGACTGTTATATATACTGCAGTATACAGACATGTTGTACAGAGGAATATTCATCTATCATCTCTTATCTATTTAACTTTAGTGACCTAGGGCTAAGCACCACTTCGTGGGCTTCTGTAATTTGTCAGATCCAGATACATTCTGAATGTTAAATGAAGTAGATATGGGGCTCTTTAAACGAGACGATTAATCTGAACTTAAAATTCTTCTCTTCTGTAATCTTGTCCTAACACAGAAGATGTAAACATACAGGAAAAGAAGAAGGAGAGGAATCTAATGTAAGGTTAGAGTTTATATTAATTTATTGCATTATAGACAAATATATCCTATCTTCGTTTGACCTGGGGTCTCCATTAATTCAATGAGAGTTGTAATTCCCAAGATAACCTGGTAGTATTCATGGCTAATCCCTATACATAATCCTGTTGAGTGCCTTTTGAACGTATTAAATACCCAGACTTACTGGCTAACCTGCATTTCATTCCCTAGGCAACTGAGCATATTATCGTAAATTAACTATATCTTAGCATGGCTTATTGCATATTTATACGCGAATCTCTCCTGCATGTGTGTGTGTGTGTGCGTGCGCGCGCACGTTCGTGTGTTTGTGTCTGTGTGTCTGTGTGCGTGTATTCATGAGCATTGATGTACACTGCAAGAGAGGCTGACTAGTGACTGAACTATTCAAAATATTATTTAATAACAAGAAATTGAAGAAGAATGGTATAGAATAGAAAATCCTAAAATAAATTAATTTCAGTCTTCATATTAAATTGAACAGATGAATCTAGCTTTGTTCATTTTAAATATGTCATCAATTGAAAATTTATTAAGTTTAATAAAGAAATACAAGTAATTCTTTCTTTATTCTTTAGTCTTGTTGTATAGATGCTGCATGAAGACGTGTGCGATAATACCACCTTGTAAGATATTACAGAAAATGCTATATCTCTGCATGAATGGAGCTACCAATATGTCATGGTACCTACATTGCTGTAAAAATATTGAATTTCTTAGTTTTACTATGTCTTCTATTGTTTCTTCTTTTATAACTGTTTAATTTCCAAAGGAAAATAATTTATATCAAAAATAGATTAAATTCAATAAAAATGTAAGCAAAAGATTTGGAAACTAAATTTAATTTGCCATTTGATAAATGCTGACATATTCTCCAAGGTATTTCATCATTCACATCTCTCTACAGAGATTCTAATTTGAGACAAGATTTATTGCTTTATAATGTATTCTTTTTGTTCCCTTCTTTTGTATTTTTCACCATAATTTTTCCAAATTCCATTGTCTGTATTTTCTGATTTAAAACATCTTTATTCCTGCCTTCAGGATTTTGATATTACTTGCAAACTTTTTCAACAGGCTCTCTTTATCATTGACTTATCTCTGTCTGTAATCTTTTCATTCAGATCAAATATATCTCATAAACGATGCCAATATAATACTTATAACACATTTTACAACACAATTTTACTATTAATCAAGACGATGAGTCACTAGTTTGGCCTCAAAGGTCATTCACATTTTGAGTCTCTCCTGGTATTTTGAAGCCAAATCTTTAATTTAAAAAAAAATTCATATAATGCTTTTGAATGTTCAATAATCTGATTTTTTTATTTTTTACACTGTTTTAGGATACTAACATTGATTGATTAGATTATTGATTATCTGATTGTTCAGTTGGCAAGAATTGTATCTTTCTGTCAATATGATACATGTTCTCCCAGGGTTTGGAATGAGAAATTTTATCCACTTTCGTTGAGTGACATAGTAATATCACAACTTTAATCCTCAACCCATCTGTTTAGGATCCACCTTGACAATAATTCCTCTCAATATAGAAAGTTTGCACTGAGGCTACTCACATAAAAATTTTCTTCTTTTCCTTGGACAAGAAGAAGAAAGATATTTGACTAGTTTGGATAATAGTTTCGGTTTTTAACACTTCAAAGAGCTGCAACTTGTTTTACTGCATCCCAAACTCCCTGAGCCAAATCTCAATCTACTTTGATGATTCTGACCTGTATTTAATTTGAAGTTAAAAATTCTTTGTGATTTCAACTGCCATAACTGATTTCAAAGGATATACAAGAGATTGTAACAATACAGATTAAAGAGACAGAAAAAAAAATTTTTTTTTATCTCTTTATCCACACTAATCTGGCCAAACGCAAAGGCTAACATGTCGGATATCAACCTACATCAAATAGTTTACTTCACACTCTCATCCTTCACTGGTTTATTGACTATCTAAGGGGTTCTCAACACCTCGTCCACTTTATCAATACCTGTTTATAATTAGAGTCACAATGCCACGTATATTCACATGCAAAGTGGTACTTTAAGAAAGCTGTGTGTTTACTCTGCCTATCTCAATGTCTTGGGTTCATATTTGAAATGTTCCTTCAACGAAAATATCAATGGTTTTCAAGCAGTGACTTTCGTTTCTAATCTTCCTGTGTAACATTGTCCAGTTAGGGGTAAATACCACTTTATTTGGAAACAGGAACCACATAGTTTGTATTTATTTACACTCAATACATCTTCTCAGATCTTTTGGAGTCACGGTGCTACCATTCTTCAGTGGATTAATTACAAATATTTAAAAAAAGACATAAAAAGAAAATGTTCAGTTTGATTATTTTTCTGACAATTTCTCAAGTTAACTAAATTTATTGTGCCAAAAAATACAATATTGTAATTGTTAATGAAATTATGTAATTTTTTTTACATAAAAGATGAAATTTCTGCTTTACTTCTTATTTGGATATATGTAGAGAACTTACAGATAAGAAAAAAAACAAAACAAAAATACAAAACAAAGGAGCAAAAACAAATCAAAGCCTAAAATGGAATACGATGATGTAATGTTTCCATTTCGAGTATATTACAAGCCAACAAAAGGCATCACCAGTCTGAAAAATATTCTTCGTAAACAAAATGTTAATAACTTCATAATAAGGAATATTAAATTATTATTATGCACCATATTGAAAAAGGTTGGAATGCAATATTTTCAGTGTATAATGGTATATTTAATCATTTCAGATATCAAGATTCTCAAGCAAATCAGTGCAGTAGTTCTTGGATTTTTTATAGATTAGCTGCTATTCTACAAAAATAGCCCAAGTTTTTCATCAATATTGAAATATTCCAGTACAGCCAACATTTATTTCCAAACATTCTTCTTAACCAATTTCAAAAGTGCTGCCTACATTTTTCTGATTACGTGTAATATATTCAGTTCTCAGAATTTAATTATGCAAGTTTTAAATCTAAACTTCATTTTATCAATTTTAGTTTGTTACTAACTTCTGCTTGTAAAGTTACTATTAAATATAATGTTTTATTTATTACAATTTAATTGTCCATCAACTAAATATTAGCACATGAAGCAGAGTTAGATTGTCAGATAAGTACGGTTCACCAAGAAATAAAAGGAATATAAAGAAATGTGATAAGTAGAAGACAGAAGTGGATAGAATGGAAGTTCACCATAAAAAATTTAAGTTGTCGATTAAGAAAATTGTATAAGAAAAAAGGAAGAAGAGAATGAGAGAGAAATTGAAGAGAGAGATAAAAGAAGTAAGCATAAGACACACATATTATTGTATATACTAATTCCATACACCAACAATATTATGGAATTTTATTAGATTATATATGTGATTATAGCGCCAGTCATTGTTTATCTGAAACAACTGTAATGATGTGACTATTATATAATTCGTTTGTTTACAAGGTTTGGTTGAAAAGATCAAAGGCTGACCAAGATACTCTCATGGAATGTGACCAAATGAGGTTTATTTTTCAATATAGTTCCCCTTGTGATCCACACACTTCTTCCATCATTGTTGCAGTGCTTGAATCCCATTGGTGAACAAGCTTTCGTCTAATTGGTCAAAAAAGTCATCACCAACAGATATCACATCATTATCACTGCGATACTGGTTCCCAGCCAAGTGTCTTTTCATTTTGGGAAATATATGATAGTTAGAGGGGGCCAAATCAGGAGAATAAGAATGTGATTAACCAGTTCAAACCCACAATCGTGCACAGAAGCTATTGAAATGAAGGACTTCTGTGCTAGAGCAATGTTCTGATGAAACAAAATGCTTTTCATCAGTTTTCCTGGCCGTTTACTCTTGTTAGCCTACCATAACTGCCTCAGCAAGTTGGCATAGTACTCTCCACTGTTGCTGTGGTCCTTTTCAATAAACACAATGCCTTTTGCATCCCCAAAAGCTGAGGCCATAAATTTCCTTGCAGATGAAACAGCCTTGGCTTTTTTTGGTGCAGGTGAGGTGTTTCCACTGCATGGATTGTCTCTTTGTCTCTGGCTGAAAGTGATGAAGCCAACACTCATCCTGGCTTAAGAAACGTTCAAAGAAACCAGATGGATCTGCCTCAAACAATGTCAGATTTTCTTGTGATGGGATTCAGTCTGGTGTGCTTTTGATCAGGTGTCAGAAGATGTGGCCCCCACTGAGCAGAAATGCTCATCATGTCAAATTCATCATGCAGAATATTCTCAACTCTCTCATGGGAAATGCTGATAGCATTGGTTATTTGATTTACAGTGAATTGCCTGTCATCTCTTACCATGTGGTGAACACAATCAATGTTTTCTTTGGTGGTGGTAGTTGCAAGACGTCCAGATCTTGGGTCATCGTCAGGACCCTCCCTTCCTCTCCTTAATTCAACTGCCCACTTCTGTGCACTTGAGGTGAAATAGTTCTGACTTAGTGTTGTGATGTAATGCAAACATTATTTTTGTAGAGGATGGAGGAGGGAATAAAGATTGAGTTTCTGTAGATGATCCTATTGAGTAAAGACTTGTGATCAATCACTGGGTTGCTTCAATTTTTATAATATCATGTTTCAGGTTGTGAGACTACAGCAGACAACAGTACTCGAAGTGAGGACAGGCAAAGGTGGAGAAGGATAATTGTAGGAGTGTCTCTAGACCAAAATGTACTGAGGATCCAGGAACATGCCGTGTGCTCCATGTTGACTTTGTTGTTTATGTAGGCACTCCAGCTTAAGGTGTTTTTGACAGTTACTTTGAGGTGCCATGCAGTGTTTGAAGCAATAAGGTTTCCACCCAAGGGAAGAGTGTATGACAGCTTAAGTGTAGCCTCTTTACCAGGGTGGATTAATTGAAATTCATTCATGTCTAGCTGCATTAGCAGATCTAATTGAAGATTAGTCCAGTCCCCTGCCGTGTCAATAACCTTCCAGAGCTTAGAGTCATACACGAAAATTCTAATGCTGCTCTGTTTAAAGACATTGATGTAAATAATGAAAAGGGGTGGGCTCAAGACAGTGCCTTGTGGGACCCCTCTGATGACTTTTGCTGAGCATGATCAAACACCATCTGTCACCACACTCTGGGTTCTGTTCACCAAAAAGCATTCAATCCACTTTCAAGGTTTCCTTCAGAGTCCAATGTTTGACAGGACACAATAGGCAATCTTGTCAAAGGCCTTGATGAAGTTCAGGTAGATGTCATCTGTATTGGATCCCTCAATTGGAGCCTTTAGGAGGTCATCAAAGTAATGCAGAAACTGTGGTAGGCAGTCTCTGCCGTAGTGGAAACCATGCTGGCTGGGAATAATATGGCTGTTACTTTCCAGGAAGTGAGTTACTTAAGATCTCACTACTCTCAAATAATTTGACGATATGAGAAGAATGTGATATTCGTCAGTAATTCACTGTCAGTGATTTGTTGCCTGTTTGTTCCTTCCTTATTCATCTATCACCCCTTCCTTTCTCATTCATATGTTGTGACAGAGAAATACACAAGATTATCATTATAGTGGATTATGAAATTGGCACTGTTCAGTAAAAGACTTAATATTCATGGGGCATTGTTTGAAATACAGTTGTGGTATTTGGGGGTGACCTGTGGAGCCCAGTCATTGCTAAGTCATTAGTCGTGTTGCATGCAGGTACTGATTCCCAGCAGCCATTGGTCAGAGAGACATTTGTGTCTGCACTAAATGTGTTGCACAGGGAAATAGCTATTTCTCGCTTTTTGCTACCAGTGTGGTCAGCATGAATGGTGGCATAATTTTTACTTCAGCTTCCAAGTCAAAGTTGTTAAGGTGACTCTCAGTAAGAACAAAGAAAGGAATGCGATGATAGTGGTGAGAAAGCCGTCTTCATCGAACTGAATCCTTTATCGTTTTGAATTAAACAATGAACCGATGTCTTGTACAATTAACAAAAATGTTGAGACTTGAGTAGAGCTCAAAAGAGACTTGAGCAGAGCTCAAAAGAGACTTGAGTAGAGCTCAAAAGAGACTTGAGCAGAGCTCAAAAGAGACTTGAGTAGAGCTCAAAAGAGACTTGAGCAGAGCTCAAAAGAGACTTGAGTAGAGCTCAAAAGAGACTTGAGCAGAGCTCAAAAGAGACTTGAGTAGAGCTCAAAAGAGACTTGCGGCTTATTGGCAGTGAGGAGGGTAGTTTCACTGAGGTGAAAGAAGGAAGGGAGAGAAAGAGAGAGAGAGAGAGAGAGGGAGAGAGAGAGAGAGAGAGAGAAGAGATATAAAGAGAGGGAGCGGGGAGAGATAGGGAAGGAAAGCAAACAGATGTGTGTATATATCAGTAGAGAGTAAAAACCTATGCATTGAAACAGAATTGCTCTGTCATATTAAATCATATTCATTCACCATCATTTACACCAGTCTCTACTTTGAAATATTTTGTAACTTGTTTCACCAAAAACAAACAAAAAAAAAGCAAAACCAATCAATGTTTACTTTAATCCTTTAGCATCTAAACGGGCCATATCTGGCCTCTCACACCTACCCTACAATGTTATTTGACAAACAAACATTCTCATCATCAAAATCTCAAAGCTATGAAATAATGTTTGATTAATTCATAAATGAATAAACATTACATTTGACAGATCTGAATGCTGAAGGGTTAACATACCTATTCTGCTGGGCCCAAACTAAAATTAATAAATATTAGGAAACCTTTAAGGCTAACTTTTTCATACACAGTACTTGGCAAAATTTGACCTTTTTCTTATTCAAAATAACCATTTTCTATTTTTTTCTCCATAAAAGAATTAGTATCTTTGAAGATACAAATAATTACAGAGGCATCAAGCTGTTAGATCAGGTTATGAAAGTTACAGAGAGGGTCATAGCCCAACTAATTAGGGAGCGAATCAATTTAGATGAGATGCAGTTTGGGTTCGTGCCAGGTAAAAGCACTACTGATGCCTTATTTCTAGTGAGACAGTTGCAAGAGAAATACCTAGCTAAGGATAAACCTCTGTACCTGGCTTTCGTTGACATGGAGAAAGCCTTTGACAGGGTCCCCCGATCCCTTATCTGGTGGTCAATGAGGAAACTTGGGATAGAAGAATGGCTAGTGAGAGCTGTGCGAGCCATGTACAGAGATGCGGCCAGTAAGGTGAGGGTTGGAAATGAG
>NC_068988.1:2841716-2843284 GCF_001194135.2 Octopus bimaculoides
GTAAAAGCACCCACTACACTCTCTGAGTGGTTGGCGTTAGGAAGGGCATCCAGCTGTAGAAACTCTGCCAAATCAGACTGGAGCCTGGTGTTGCCATCCGGTTTCACCAGTCCTCAGTCAAATCGTCCAACCCATGCTAGCATGGAAAGCGGACGTTAAACGATGATGATGATGATGATGAAGAAGGGTTAATCCTGCCAAGGAGCTGAACATGCACCATTTTTGATTACTAGTTTTAGAGAAACATAGTTATACTGCTAACACTCTGGGGAAGATTATGACCTTCTCTTTTCATTCTTCCCATCAATTATAGACTTTCATGCCATATCAAAATGCAATCTCAATCATCAGTTGATGCTAGTCTATTTACCTTGTCTTGATAATATCTTTGGGAAAAGCATGCGCAAATATTACATTTCTCACTGTTACTTTCCTTAAAATATGAAAGCTCACTGGAATTGCTATAACAATCATTTGCCTAAAGACAAAAGAAAGAAACTTTCAAGCAACAAGAAGACGATGGTATGATGCTTCATTAAAAGCAACAAGCAATAGCTTGGTGCTGCTTATATTCCTTCAGTTAAAAACTGTTAGAATAGTCTCCAAGTCAGATAGTTGATGTAAAAATTGGATATTTCCAAGTACATGTTCTAACCAATCTACAGTTTGTTAGTTTTAAGTAAGTTAGCTGCTTATGAAATATCATAAAATATTGGAACTTTGCCACCACCATGTCTCTTACTCCTCACAATCTATGTCTGCCTCTCCCTGCAACTCATGTGACTTACCTGACCACACCTTCTCTCTCTCTCTCTCTCTTCTTTCCCTCATGCACTGTATCATTATTACTATTCTACTATTCTTCACCCCATCACATCCACCCCTCAACCCTATCCAATCTTAACAGTTTGCACCTACTCTTCCCAACTTGTCTCATCATCCACTCAACACTCGTTCTTCATTCATTATATTCAACCCCTCACCCATCCCTCACCTTTCACTGTCCCAAGCACTCCTGCAGCCTCTACTCACCCACAGTCCCAGTTTTTATGCCCCACTCACTCCCACTCACCTCTTACTCTTGAGGGTTCACCAAGGCACCTCATCAACACTACTTTCATCTCTTCCCAGCTCCACCATGACCACTTCCACCATGACCACCTCCACCATGACCACCTCCACCCTCTCTTCTAAAATGTGAGAAATCATGTGGTCCCTCTACAACAAGAAACTTGTTCTGCCCTGGTCCCTCCTCTTATACTTTAATCCTTCATCTTCTACCATAATGTTGCATCTCCTAGGCAACCATACAAGTGCCAGGACCTTGAAAAGAGCACCCAATGCACTGTAAAATAGTTGGCACTAGGAAGGGCGTCCAGCTGTAGAAACCGTGCTAAAGTTGACAGTGGAGCGCTTACACCTGTTGGCTCCTGTCAAACTATCTCATGCCAGCATAAAACACAGGCGTTAAGTGATGATAATGATGCTGCTGCTACTGATGATGATGATGATGATGATGATGATGATGATGATGATGATGATGATGATGATGATGATGAAGATAATGC
>NC_068988.1:2848483-2852156 GCF_001194135.2 Octopus bimaculoides
ACATTCCTCCATGGCAAGGTTTAATTTGTGTATACAAATTTAATTTGCAGTCCATGGGAAGAGCCGTTTTAACGATGCGTCCTGCCCAGCTCTTCGAAACGCCGGTGTTAAAACGGGGGTAGCTGATGAAGAAGAATGTTCTCTATGTGGCTTGTGTGTTTTCTCGTCTACGTTTTGTTTGCAATGTCCTGTACCCAGATATGCACCTATACATACAGGTGGATGTCGGTATGCACATACCTGTACGTATATATGCATATACTCATTTACTATTTGTTTTTATATATATATATATATATATATATACATGTAAAATTTAATTGCCAACATAATATGGCTGTCCTGAAAGGGACGTTGTTACTGGTTATTAGCCCCAAGAAACATTGTTTCTAGCTGGCTAGATGACACATTATCTGTGTCCTTATATTTTCAAACTGGGAATTCAGTATCCCTGCCCAGCACAAAACAACATCTGCGGACTAGTTTCAAAGTTATTGCTCTTCATCAACACAGAGTAGCAGCTGCTTGGCCAGGTGGCATCGTTGCATTCCCAGTTTGAATGTAAAGCTTTCAAAATGACACACAGCCACTGGTCTATAAATGGAAATAGTATTATTTCTAAATCTCTCAGAGATTTCAACCGTGAATTCAGCAACACCATCTAGTCATGCAGCTACTCTGTGTTGATGAAGAGGAATAACCCTGAAACTAGTCTACAAATGTTGTTTTGTGCTGGAGCAGGGATACCGAATTCCCAGTTTGAAAATATAAGGACACAGATAATGTGTCGTAAAGCTAGCTTGAAATGACGGTTCTTGAGACTAATAAACTGTAACAACGTCCCTTCCAAGACAGCCATATTATGTTGGCAATTAAATTTTACTTTAAAGAAATGTTACTATATGTCTCTCTCTGAGAGATTTAGGAATAATACTATATATATATATATATATATATATATATATATATATATATATATTGGTGTAATTGTGTTTGGCCATAACTGTAGTACCAGTAACTTGCTGCAAAAGAAAAGCAGGGAATCAGACAGATATGTGGCAATACATATAACCCCTACATTCGTTACATAAATATATATATATATATATATATGATGATATTTACACATATTCATATACACATATCCAAACATAATGATAGTAGAGAAACAAGACAAGCGAATAGATAATGCAAAAGAGATTACAGATAAGGGGTCATACAATAAAGAGAAGTTTAAATGAAATAAAAATAAGAATACAATAAAGTAAATTAAAGATGGATTGAGATGTGACAGAAGGCAAAATTTTGAGGTAAGTGAATGTACATTATGCTTCTGGCAAATTGTGATGTAACTATGTAAATATTGCAATTTATTTTGATAAAATAAAATGCTATTTCAACGATGTTCATAATTGGTTTATTATGAGAAAACATGCTGGTAAATTGAATACCAAACAACAAATACCCATACAGCTAGCATGACAAGTTCATCCAACTTTGTCTTCATTATTGACCTCGTCGGTTTATACCTACAGTTTGAACTCTCCAAAGTCATGAGAGATTTGAATTAGGATCATGCTCTCCTAACCACTCATAACTACTCTCTGGTTTCTCCAGGAAGACTAGAAAAACAACATAAAGTCCAACCAAAGTAAATTTCAAGAGCTCTATCATCAGTCTGCCAAAACAGAATAACAAGGACACAACTGGGACAGATGCAACAATAATACCATTATCAGATAATATATGGGGCCTGAGAAATTGTAATGAGCAATAATGCATCTTCCATTACCCATGTCACAAAAATAAGAAAAACACGCAGAAGAATGGGGAGATGTATCCTTCAAATGCTCAAAAACAAAGAACACAAGAAGTCTTGTTTGTTCTTTGCAAGACATTTGTTCTCAGTCCCCTTGACTTGTGCTCCCAACTAGATTGGGTAAAGTTAAACCAAGTCAGCATATCTAGTCTAAAGACACATAATGAGATGCAAGCTTAGCTTTTAACCTACACAACCCATTTGCTTATTTAAGATCATAGAAACATTTTCATTAATATTCATGAATATTTTGTTATTCATAATCCTAAAACCATTTTTTCATATCATTTATCTATTCAAACATTGCAGAACAAAGGAAACTGTTTTTGCATTAAGTCCAAGAATTATTTTTAGTCCTGGTTAACACCAATTTTACTTTACTTCCTTGCACTAACATGAATTACAGAAAGACATCAGCTCCAGAAAGTCTATGTATTTATCCCCAAATATATGTCAGCCTTCAAGTCTTCAAGCGGTCATGGCTCTGTGCTTAGGAGGTTTACATCACTGGACTATCATCTCTTCAGCCCCATGAAAGAGGGTTTGAGAGGCAAACATTATTCCAGTGATGAGGAAGTGAAAACTGTAGTGAAGAAGTGGCTCAAAGAACAGTCAACAGAATTTTACAGAGCAGGGATACATGCTCTCATTCGAAGGTGGAGCATTGTTATTGAGAGAAACGGGGAGAATGTTGAGAAGTAGGGATGTGATCCACAGATGACCAGCTTCATTTTGATGTATAATACATGTTCCTGTGTTGGTAATTATACCTGTCCTAAACAAAATGGCATTAGTTTTTGACTCACCCTCGTATATATATATATATATATATATATATATATATACGAGGGTGAGTCAAAAACTAATGCGTGACAAAGATGTACAGGTGTCAATTCATTATGGCTGTTTCAAGCGACTCCTTTAATTGATTAGTGAAAACATTACATCATTTGAAAGAAACCGTTCTCATTAGATGACTGCATAGACTTCAAACATAAAGTATTAAACCATTTCCTCAACATATTCACATCAATAACGGAACTCAAAATATTTACAATGTTTCTTTTGTCATATCTGTGGCAGAATGAGTTTAGAAAATAATGCATACCTTGTCGAGTCTACTATAATTTAGAGAGTAGCAGAGGAAATAGTGGGGTGGTCAGGATAAAAAGAGGGGTGACCTGATTACTTAGAAGACTTTCTGTAGAATGTAGTCTTCAACCATTTAGAATCAAATCCATTGAGAGTTGTCAACTGTATTTTAGTTAATGGTGACAAATCATTTAATGTCAGGCAATCCAGTAGACTCTCAATGTACTGGAACCATATATCTAGCTTCATCTACACAAAAGGATAGAGCCTAGGGTTAGTAGTAAGGGATTGCCTGATGGGGAAGGGGTGGTAATTGGAAGAAAGAAGGATAGGGATGGTCAATACTTATTTTGATTATCATATTAAAGGGGAATATAATGAAAAACGAAAGGGATAAGTAATATAAACTTTAGGGGTGGAATCTAGAATCAAAAGATAAGTTATGTAATAAGATATAATTTAGAAAATTTATTATATTAAAGTGAGAAAATTAAAATCAATATATAGAAGAAGGATAGAAATTAAATTTAAAACCTAATAATGGGATGCTTTAATATATAAGAAAAAATATTCGGACTTTTATTCAATTAATATTGTTTGGGTGTGAAGATTATACCGACCTAACATGGTGCCTCAATTTAAGTATCTAATTCAACTGCATCTTAATGATATATATGATATATATATATATATATATATATATATATATATATGTACACATATACTCTTTACTTGTTTCAGTCATTTGACTGCGGCCATGCT
>NC_068988.1:2852166-2860959 GCF_001194135.2 Octopus bimaculoides
CATATACTCTTTACTTGTTTCAGTCATTTGACTGCGGCCATGCTGGAGCACCACCTTTAGTCGAGAAAATCGACCCCAGGACTTATTCATTGTAAGCCTCGTACTTATTCTATTCGTCTCTTTTTGCCAAACCGCTAAGTTACGGGAACGTAAACATACCAGCATCGGTTGTCAAGCGATGGTGTGGGGGACAAACACAGACACACAAACACGCACACACATATATATATACATATATACGATGGGCTTCTTTCAGTTTCTATCTACCAAATCCACTCACAAGCTTTGGTCGGCCCGAGGCTATAGTAGAAGACACTTGCCCATGGTGCCATGCAGTGGGACTGAACCCGGAATCATGTGCTTGGTAAGCAAGCTACTTACCACACAGCCACTCCTGCGCTTATATATATATATAGTACATGTGTGTGTGTGTGTATCTTTGACTGATGTATATTAGTAAAAGTTGAAACCATTGAGAAGAATCCTCTCCCCCTATCATGTTCTTTCGATAGAGTCTCCTGTTGAGACATTTTCTGCCCCCCCTCAAGTTACACAGACACCGTTTTATCTGTCTCACCATCAGAAATGTAAGAAATGAGTGATTGATCTATCAAATACCTGTGACTAATGATATTACTGTTCACTAAGTGTGATCTAGAATAATATTAATTCTCCCATAGAAATACAAGAACAGACTATTGCAATACTTTGTTGTGGAATAACAGGTAATAGATGTGATTTGTTTCGGAAATCAATCCCATATAATCAGTTAATTAGAATAAATATATAGTCTAATAAGTAATGGTATTTCACAGAAGTATGGAGCCTCAAATTTATACTAATTAGTGTGAGTAATTATAGAGATAAAGAAGTATAAAAATTATGGTTGATAAATTAAAAGTGATGTATTTCAACTTCTGTTACTACCATTCAAGAGGAACCTGAATACTGAGTTACTTACCATTATATCAAGTCCTGTGTAAGGGGGCGAGCTGTCCGAATTGTTAGCATGCTGGACAAAATGCTCGGTTGACTTTGTCTTTCATCCTTTCAGGGTCGATAAATTAAGTGCCAGTGAAACCCTGGGGTCGATGTCATTGACCTGTCCCCTGCCCACAAATTTCAGGCCTTGCGCCTACAGTAACACATCTTCATTTCACAGTGAATAATTCCTAAAACACACAGCACTTATTTATGTTGATGAATATCTTAGTGGCTCTCCTTTGTTCAATTTCTTACCCTTCCAGTGTTTTCATTTGATCTGCATGTCTTAGAATGTCTGCAAAGTCCACACATGCAGCTCTTTCGAGCAGACAAAGCCATAAAAAAATTTTTTTAAAAACCCAGCAAAAAAGCAAAAAATGTTAAAAAGAAAAAAAAGAAGAACAAAACATGCTACAGATCTCAATCATATGAATATCTCTACCAAATAAATACATAATCCATGGTGGTGCTCCAGCATGATCACAGCCACATGGCTGAAACGATTAAAAGAGTAAAAGAATAATCATTAGCTTAGAAATCAAATATTTGTGCATTTTTTTTATTCAATCAATCAATTATTAATCTATCTACATTATAATGTTGTGAGCTGGCAGAATCGTTATGGTGCCGGGCAAAATTCTAAGTAGCATTTGGTCTCTCTTTACATCCTGAGTTCAAATTCTGCTAAGGTTGGTTTTGCCTTTCACCATATCAGAGTCGATAAAATAAATATTGGTTGAGTACTGAGGTCAATGTAATCTACTTACCTCACCTACCCCTTAATTCCTTGCCTTGTGCCAAAACTTGAAGCCAATATGTCTACGTCATTCATGTGTGACAATTAGCATCAATTGCTTCTCATTTTTGAAAATCTTAGAGAAACAATAAGATTTATAATGATGACCATTCTTTGCAATATAACTTCAAGTGAGAGAAGCTGCACCAGGAGTAAAATAGCTGTGACTAAGAATTGAAACTGAAATGCTGTTTGAACTTGCAAAGAATTTATCTTCTGTTATAAGATGCTTACTTTCTTAATCAGTTGTACCATTCACCATTAAACTGTATTCAACATGCAGACCGATTAACAGCGTTTCATTGAAATTACCACATTCCAAAGTTGTGGAAATATTTCTTAGGAAATTGTGCCATTTTGGTTTAGAATTAAAAACTAGTAAAGAGATGTTTTAGCGCACTTAGCTAGGTAGAGTATTACTTGAAAGAAATATTGAATGGCATACTTTAAAACTGTTGAACATTTTGGTAAACTGCTCTAGGAAAGATTTAATATCATAACTAATTTTTTTTTTCTTTTCCTATAAATAAAAAGAGAAAATGAAAAACATTTTCAGTGCAGATTTTCAGCAAATGTGTTGTGGAAGTGGGGGGATGAATTTGTTATGGGTTAGGGTTAGATTTTCTGCAAGTCTGCATTAAGTAACAACTTTGGTCAAAAGGAAGCAACTAAGTACTCTAGCAGAAAGTGGTCTTTTATTATAAACTGCCAACATTTTCTGGTTGGAAAACAGTAAGGTAGAGTGTATGAGTTCAGCAATGGAAAAATGCTTTTATAACTTATATAACCTGAAGCTGGAAAAATAAATAAAATGTAAAAGATGCTTGACAAAATGAATATATAAATACAGATTTCAGTTGAGCAGAAATAAATCAGAATGGTAAAATAAAAAAGAAGAGGAAAAGGAAGAAGAGCACGTAAAAGTCTTGAATCAAGAAAATACAGTGAAATAGTAAGTTGTGAAAGAAAATGAATATTTTATGAGATAAATTGCAAGAATTTGATGGATGATGTTTGTCTCAAACATGTTTTGTGAAACCATTCAAATGCTAGCCTGACTCACATTTGTGTGTTTCTAGTTTTATATTCTGTGTCTTACCCTCAGTAAAAGGTTATTCTATAATTATTGAAGAGATCTCACAGGTTAAGGTGGCTTTTGTTCTAGTTTCTTTGCTTCTCGTCCTCTCTTCTCTCGTTTCTTACACTTTTTTTTATTTTCTTCATTTCTATACTTCCTAAGAGACAGTAGTAATTTCCATCTTTTTGAGGAAGACAACAGCACTTGTAGCAAGTTTCAGACCTCAAACTCACAAAATGTAACTCTGCAGCATCAATCATATGTCAGAGGTTATTTACCAAAGGAAAATCAGTTGGCATTTAATGCTGGTCAGTTAGATACAAAACAGTTTTTGGCAAAGAATAACAGAGTCTTTAACGAGAAAATACAGTGAGGCAAATGTATTGTGAAACATAAAGATGCCTCTATGCAAAGCACATTATTCTACATGTCATAATGTTTCTGGCTTGGGAAATATAACGAATGATAGGTGAGATGTTGACATACACCAGAAAAGATGACTGAGAATGCTTGCCTCAGTAACGATTGTAAGAAACTAGATTTATTCTACTTTTAATTTCATTCTGGAAAGAAGAAATAGATTTATTATAAATCATAAAAATACTATCATGTACAGCAAGTTAAGCAGTAATTCACAGCTTTCCTAGATGGAACATAACACTATAAAAACTTTGTAGTTAAATCGTTGTCATTAGAAGAGATATTCACTTGGAGGGGAAAAAAATCAACTGAAGCTGTCACAGCTGAACCTGCAAAAAACAGGATTCACTAAACTTGTTTTCTGTTAAAGAGAATTAGATTAAATTGGATATAGTAATATATATATATATATATATATATGTATATATATTAATATAGAAAGAAAGACAGATATACAGATAGATTGATATATATATATATATATATATATATATATATATATATATATATATATATACATATATATATGTATATATACAGAGAGACAGACAGACAGACAGATAGCCAGACAGATATATAGATAGGTAAAGTGTTACAAATAGATGTGTTTGTGTCATTGCAATGTTTAAAGATTGTCTGACACCTATCATCAAAATGTCAAGATTAGAATGATGGATGTAGAATGTGTGTGTATGTATGTGTGTGTCTGTATGTGCATGTGTATGTGTGTGTGTGCTTCATTTTTTAAAATTTCTTCTAATCTTGTCTCTGTCACACCTACCCCCTCACACACGTGCGCACACACACGCGTGCACACACACGCACACACAGTGTCTCATGTAATAACAATGGAGAAGCATTATCAATAACTGCATTCTATTGGTAATGTCAGCAGAAATGAAAAGTATATTGTTTGTCTCTAGTTTTATTTGCTTGATGTAAATATATACATGTGTGCACACGTGTGTGTGTGTGTGTGTGTGTGTGTGTGTCTATGCTTGTATGTATGAATATATGTGTGTGTGTGTGTGTGTGTGTGTTATGCTTATATTTATGAATATATATATGTAGGGGGGGGTGTATATGTATGTATTCATCTCCATTTCCCCCTCTTATCTTTATCCACCATGGATTTATATGTAAACTAAATAAGCAACATCCAAATCAGATCAACAACCTTCACACATGAAACGAGCAGAATATATTATTTGCCCAGCTTTAAATTCAAAAGATATAAACCAAAATGTTTATATTTTCTGCTTGTAACAGTTTTCCCTTTACTTCCAGGTTGATGTCATTCAGTGTGTGTGTATTGATAAATTATTATTGTTACAAAGCAACAAAATATGGAATTGGTTTTCTCACCCTCACAGAAGTAAAATAAATGGATCTATCAAAATATGATGATTGGCAGGACATTTCTATCAAAACTGGTGATAGATTTGACGAAGCTGTTCCACCGATAATTCTTTTGCTTAAAATTTATGAATCAACTCATCAAATGAAATATCTTTAATAATTGTCCCAGGGCAGTTCATTTTGTTCCTAGCACTGAATATTGTTTTATCAACAAAATAATGACATTTTGAAGCAGCTGTCATTGATCACAGATTTAAAAGCTTCATAGTTTCATTTCTTCAAAAGGTATTTTGGAAATATCTCTTGTTCTTGGATTGCAAAAAGTATATCTTTGAAAATGGTATGTAATGTAAGACGAAGAATAGTCTTATTCTTATTAATATTGATATCATTTGATAAGATTTGGTCTAAAAATATAAAGAGTTTGTTATATGACTTCAAGTTCTGTGTTCAAATCTAGCTGATATCAGCCTTGCTTTTCATCTTTTCAAGGTTGATAAAATAAAGTACCACTAAAGTACTGAGGTCAATGGTATCAAGTAACTTCATCCATTCAAAATTGTTCACTATCTGCTGAAATTAGAAGCAATATTGACAGCATTCTCAATCATCTTCAAAGTATAACATTTGTATTTGATATACAGACTCGTCTTCTGAGTTATTTCTCAGCTGCTTTGGGGCTATCAATAGTTATCCCCACTATCCTCTCTATTTTCATGTATACTTGTTCCTCTTGTCTTACTGAGTAGAATATGCTTCACTGATGAGGTCTAATAACACTGAAACATATCTCTTGCTTTCATTGGTTGACTCTAAAAACAAAATTCATTGCAATCTGCATTGTATGTATTTTCCCAGAAGTTCTGATCAACCGAAGTTGTTACAGCTATCTGTCTCTGTTGTTGCTTTTTTTTTTTGTTAATTTAAATACTCCTAATGAGAGATTTTGTCTATTAAATCCTTGGATGATTTAAGTTGATCAAAAATTTCCAATTCACAAAATTGCTTGGGAATAGGTGGGAGTTGGCAACAAGAATGACATTCAGCAATAGAAAAAAAATTGCCTAAATTGATGATGATGATGATGATGATGATGATGATGATGATGATGATGATGATGATGATGATGATGATGATGATGATGATGATGATGATAATATATGTGTGTGCTTGAATGCATAATAGGCTTCTTTCAGTTTCCATCAACCAAATTGACTCACTAGACCTTGGTCAGCCATGGGTGACAGGGAGACTGAACCTGAAGCTATGTGGTTGAGATGCAAATTTCTTAACCATACTGCCATGCCTGATATAATTTTCAGCTTTCTTAATTTGTAAACAACTAGAAAGCTACACACATGTTAAACTTGTCTGGAATGCATGCCATTCAGTTTTTGTTTTATTTCAAATGTTTTTTCCTTTCGTTTCTATTTTATGCTTAATCCTTCATTCAATCCTAAATTTTTAACTAAATAACATCAAAATCTTGTGTGAACCAAAGACTAACGACTATAAATCTTTGGATAAAAGATCCAAAATTCTTCAAAAGATAAATTAAACAACTTCAACAGATACATTTATGACAAGCCTTTAATCTTAGGATCGGTCTCTACTGCTATATTAAATTTCTACATGAATTAGATCAAATGGAAAGTTAAATAAAATGTACTTAACATGTAAAATCATGATAATTTACATTAAACATCCTTACATTTTAACTGTTGAAAAATAACTGCCTTTGAATCGATGTTAATAAACTTAGCCATGATTTTATAAACACTCATCACTCTTTTCACAAACTTCTTCCCTTTATCATAAACATACTCAGCCATCTAACATAGATATTGCTTTTCTTTGCTATTTATATTTTTCATTTCGAATGTTAAGCCGAATTCAGAGTAGATATCTTTATTCTGTTCCAGGGTGCAATACTTAACCTTCTCTGTTTATATATTGTTTTCCTCTTGTATAAAATATGAATTTATAATTATTAAAAATAACTTCCACAATAAATACTATTACTTTGACATCTTTGCTACCCAATGAGAACTGAGATAGAAATTCTAATTTCTTTATTTTTCCCATGAATTTTGTATAAAATCATTTTCTTTTTTTGGTCAAATTTTAGAGATACAGAGATTTCTCAAGAATCTTAGATAAAACTTACAATTTCTACTCCATTCTTATATTTTCTGTTCTTTCATAATATTTTTCTTTTTTCTTTGTTGAATAACATTAAGATTTTTGCAAAACTAAATATATTTTGATATATAAGCATTTACACGATATAGACTTCATTGAGAAGAAAACAAGCGAACAGAGATTTTCTTAAACAAAGAATACCAAACACAAGATTTATCTGAAACAACAAAATCCTGAACGCAATCTTTGACAAAACATAGACTTCTAAATATAAACAGAGATTTCATTTAAGCGTGAAGTTCTTAAAAAGAGATTTTCTTCTAAATATAGACTTCTTTCAAATATAAAATTCTTCAAAAATCCAATTTCTAAATATAGATTAAAACATATCTGGAATTCTATTGATCAAAACAGATTTTTACCCATATATATTTCAAACATTAGACTTCAAGAAATCACAGATTTTTGCTAACTATAGATAAAACTATTGAGTACATTCATTTTGACTGAAATACTTGTTTTTATTTGAACACAGGAGAATGTTTCTGGCTATGGCAAGAAAATCATAAACATGAATAGAAATTTAATCTCAACTATATCAATAAATACATCAGAAGTATATAGCCATCTCGATAACCATTTCTTACACATATATAGATATGTATGTACATACTTACATGCATATATGTATACACACACACACACAACTACACATGTACACATGTATGTATATGTGCGTGTGTGCGTGCATATATATATATATATATATATATATATATGCATGCAAATAAATATGTGTGAGCATATGTATATGCGTGTGTATGTGTGTGTGCATGCGTGTGTGTATATCTGAATTATATGTGTGTGTCTGTGAGTTTTGTATATGTGCATGTGTGCATACATGTGTGTGCATACAGGGCTACGAGGTAAGAAGTTTGCTTCATAACCACATGGTTCTGGGTTCAGTCCTACTGCGTGGCACCTCGGGTAAGTGTCTTCTACCGTAGCACCAGGCCGACCAAAGCCTTGTGATTTGGATGACAGAAACTAAATGAAGCCCATCATATGTGTGTGTGCATTTGTGTTTGTTCTCTACCACTGCTTAACAACTTGGTGGTGTGTTTACATCCTTATAACTTGATGGTTTGGTAAATATATTGATATTCGTTGGTAGATAAACATTTGTAGTTACTAAAATCATCAACATCATCATCATCATCATCGTCATCGTTTAACATCTGCTTTCCATGCTAGCATGGGTTGGACGATTTGACTGAGGACTGGCAAACCAGATGGCTGCACTAGGCTCCAATCTGATCTGGCAGAGTTTCTACAGCTGGATGCCCTTCCTAATGCCAACCACTCCGAGAGTGTAGTCGGTGCTTTTATGTGCCACTGGCATGAAGGCCAGTCAGGCGGTACTGACAATGGCCATGCTCAAATGTTGTTTTTTACATGTCACCGGCATGGAATCCAGTCAGCTGCTCTGGCAATGATCACACTCGGATGGTACTCTTAGCGCTCCACTCGCATGGATGCCAGTCATCGAATTTGATTTCAATTTCGATTTCACTTGCCTCGACAAGTCTTCACAAGCAGAGTTTAGTGTCCAATGAAGGAAAGGTATACATAAGTGAGCTAGTTACACTCCTGGCATAGGCCACGGGTTATGGTCTCACTTGGCTTGCTGGGTCTTCTCAAGCACAGCATATTTCCAAAGGTCTTGGTCACTAGTCATTGCATCGGTGAGGCCTTATGTTCAAAGGTCGTGCTTCACCACCTCATCCCAGGTCTTCCTGGGTCTACCTCTTCCACAGGTACCCATAACTGACACTTTTTCGCACAGCTATCCTCATCCATTCTCATTACATGACCATATCAGCGCAATCGTCTCTCTTGGACATCACATCTGATGCTTCTTAGGTCCAACTTTTCTCTCAAGGCACTAACACTCTATTGAGTATGCACACTGACATTACACATCCATCGGAGCATACTGGCTTCATTCCTTGTG
>NC_068988.1:2860969-2869999 GCF_001194135.2 Octopus bimaculoides
CACTGACATTACACATCCATCGGAGCATACTGGCTTCATTCCTTGTGAGCCTACGCATGTCCTTAGCAGTCACGGCCCATGTTTCACTGCCATGTAGCATGGCTGTTCATAGACATGCATCACACAGTCTACCTTTTACTCTGAGTGAGAGGCTCTTTGGCGCTAGCAGAGGTAAGAGCTCTCTGAACTTTGCCCAGGCTATTCTTATTCTAGCAGCTACATTTTCAGTGCACCCACTCCAGCAACTGACTTGATCATGTATAAATAAAATAAACTATTGTCTATCTACATACATAGATGCATATATACTTATACAATGTGTATAAGTATATATGTATGTATATGAATACCTAATTAGACAAAGACAAAGTTTTGCCTTGGTTATTTGCTCATGCATTAATGACAAGATATATCCCTGTATAATTATAAATATAAGCACTGAGATAACCATACTTATAGATACTTATAGATATAAATATACATGAAATCGATGATATAATCATTAATATCTATATATGTATAGATTTAGTATATAATCTTGTATATAATCAAATACTAAAAACTGTTCCATTATTGGTATGTCTTTGATTCCTCTATTTTATGTAATAGAGTGTTTAATGATGCATTCCTTCCCATTGGTAGCTTTAACGAGATCTGTCCAATGTATGTCCCACTGCTAAATAATGCCAGCATAAAAAGAAAATCCACTTTCACTTTCACTTATGATAAAATCATATAAAAGGATGATGCAGATATTGAAGATAGTGATAATTATTTTATCGAAATACCATCACCATTTCGTGATATGATTGATCTTTGTCTCAAGGGGAATAATAATTTCTTACATGGAGAAAAATACCACTGATCTGTAGTGGATGGTGTATGGTCATGTGATGGTGTGTAGCTATGGGTATTACCTCTGTTATGTGCCTGCTTCATATCTCAGATCACTGAGTTGAAGGAAGATGTCTGTTCCACCTGGAATAAAATATACCAATGTTGACCTCTGGACTTTGAGCCTGACTGAAGAGATCTCTAAAGACCTGAATTTCTGGGGATGTGAGGAGGCTCTTGAAAAGACATATCCTCCTCTGGAAGTCCTCTTTCAAGCTACCCACCTTATTACAATGACTCTCTTCCCACCTCTCATGCTTTCCCCCTTTCCCCCTTTCCTCCTACAGACCACCCAACCATGTCATTCCCCTCTCTTGTCTTTCTCTTCTCACAACTGTATCATCTTTCTGCTCCTGCTGCTCACCCCTACTGTCTCTTCTGCATCACTCTATCTTCCTCAGCTCATTATGTTTGCTTACCCACCCTTCAATGCTGGCAGTCTGCCCCTTATCTTTCATTCTCCTTCTCATACAATCCTGCAAACTGATTCTTCAAGTTTTCTTATGCCTTGTGAGGCCACCTGGGTACCTCATCACTGTTATCGATCTCTGGTCATGCAGGTTCCTCTACAAGTACCTGTTCTTCCCCCATCCCTTCTCATATCAATCCCCTTGTCCCCTAGTATGAAGCTAACCCCACCTCCCTCAGGATTTGTAGTCTGGTGAACTGCATGGTGACCCCAAAACTGCAGGTGATACAAAAACTGCATGCTGCAAAGCGGTCGACATTAGGAAGGGAATCCAGCCGTAGAAACCATGGCAAAACAGACGCAGTCTGTTGCAGTATGATGCAGTCCTTGAATACATTGGATCCAGTCAAACCATCAAACCCATGCCAGCATGAAACATAGACATAAAAAAATGATGATGATGATGATGATGATGATGATGATGATGGTGGTGGTGGTGGTGGTGGTGGTGGTGGTGATGATAATGATGATGATGATGATAATGATGATGGGGTATATTGAGTGGATGACAACCAAATATTTGAAGTTGTTTATTTCAGTTTGCTAACATTTCTGACACTCCACCAATTTATATTTTGGAGACCGAGACCTTTGGAAATGTGCTGTGTGTGAGAAGACCCGGCAAGCCAAGTAAGATCGTTGCCAGTGCCCCTGGACTGGCTTGTGCGGGTGGCACATAAAAGACACCATTTCGAGCGTGGCCGTTTTCGTGCGGGTGACACGTAAAAGCACCCACTACACTCTCCGAGTGGTTGGTGTTAGGAAGGGCATCCAGCTGTAGAAACTCTGCCAAATCAGACTGGAGCCTGATGTTGCCATCCGGTTTCACCAGTCCTCAGTCAAATCGTCCAACCCATGCTAGCATGGAAAGCAGACGTTAAACGATGATGATGATGATGATGATGGCAAAGGAGTGTCTCTGTGGTTGTTTGCCTGGCTAAAAATACAAGCAAAAATCCTTCTAATCATACTTTGCAGACGTAAAAATAGGAAAGACATATTAGAAAATATAATCCAATATGGCATAGTCATGAGAGGAATGCTTTGATTATAGGCCTGCTTGATTAGGTCTGACCTTGGGCTAAAAATCAACAATGAATAATAGAGCTATACAAGCTAACAAGGGTGCTTCCTCCATGTGGTTACTCAGCTACTTAGAAATGAAAACTAAATCTTCAAATCACATGCTAACATTTTAACAAAAGGAAGGACATATTATTTAATATAGACTGAAGTATATAAAACAGGAAAACACTAGATGAACTGGGGTGGGTGGGTGGCTGGGGTATCTCTGATCATTGGTCTACTTGACTGAGTTGGAGTGGAACTGTGTTAGCTACCAAACTGTTATTGTGTGTTGAAAGTTTTGACAGCTCCTGAAAGAAATAGAAATTTAAAGTGAATTTAACTGTTTTATGTTTTATTAAACAGCTGGGATGGCTCTCTTCTATAATGTACTTGCTTCAGTTCCAGCACACATCAAATCATTTCCAAAGAAGGAAGACTCCAAAATTATTTAGAATTTTCACTATGGGAAATTGAGGAATGGTCAAAATATGACAGTGAGATGTGCTTTTCCCAAAATAGCTCAAAGGATTCAGTCATTTCAGAAAAGACAGGGAGAAAATTGCAAAGAAAGTATTTGTCAGATTACCTCAACGATTTTAGTAGTTCAACTTATTCATTTCATAATTATGTGTTTTGGAATGAAATAAAACTTTACCCATTTAATACATCTTGCAATGAGTGTATAAATGTTAAGAACCATACTAGCTGTCAGATGTTTAATTTAATTAACAGTTACACTAGATTCTTTCAAAATCCAAACTAACTCAGAAAAAAATGGAGGAAAATCTCTTCTCTGATTGCTTCTCTGAGGTGGATTATATGGTGAATATGTGTATCTTGAATTTGTCCTGAGTCACCCCAGTCTATGCTATGCATGCATGTTTAGATAATTTTGTTTCTACTAAATACCTTGTGCTTATTGGTTTATTGAGAAGAGAAAAGGAATTACATTCAGAAATTCTTTTGTGATATTTCATTGTAAATTTGAAGTGAAAGTTGGATTATATCACTTGACATTTCTATGTCTACTCTTCGTCTTTAAAGCTTTGGCTCTGTAGTATATTGAGTTTTATCTCAGAAGTCCCACACACTATTACGTCACACATCATAATAACAAGGAAAAGTATCTATATGAGATGCAAGTAAGGAATTAGACAAGTTGATGAAGAAAGTTGAGATTGCAAAAGCAATATTGGTGAAGGATGAATGAGTCACAAGTCGTTGGGAATGTTGATGTCTCCAAGAACGACAATTCTGAAAATAGTTGAAGTAGGATATATGGTCTCAATGCAGGAGGAGATGTATTTAAAGAGTTGGTGGTCATAAATTAAAATCTGTTTTTTTACGGGATATTGAAAGGGCAATTACTAATATTAGGAATTAAATTTCCTAGAATAACGGGTAAGAAATTATAATTTTTATCGATATATTATAAATTCACATTAGGTTTGTGTAAGAGTAGAATATATTCATATCTAAATTTCATGTGATAGCTAAAAACAAAATGAACTATCTTCAAACTGATACCAACTGTAATTCTTAAACATATACAGCTAAATAGATTTATGAGGTGTTTTCTAAAACTAGCTAATCTATAACACGAGATTAAGAACTTGTCATCTTTATAGAGACTTCCAGTTAACGTACATTTTTTATGGACAAAGGCAAAAATATATATTCCAATAAGTGCACATAATTCAACCACATCATATGCCACCATGCAAAATTAATAGCAGTTACTCCTTAGACACCTTGCTTATAAATTCCTACTTTTTAGAACTAACGGGCTGCTGATTTCGTACAGTTTGAATTGCTTTCAATTCTATGGCTAAATTCTCAAAGAACTATTTTGTTGTAAAGGTTTAAGAATTAAAGTTGATACTAATCACTAATCTTAGCTATTTTTGGAGATTACTTTAAACTTAGGCATGAATAAATTCTGTCCTTATCGAAAACCCAATGAAAAATATGTTATGTCAATAAGAATGCCAGTCATCTGTCCATTAGTCTACAAAACTTAATTTCAGATATTAGTAAGTATATATCTTCACTAACTTTTGGCGAAAACAGTTTTTTTTTATTTGCTTTTCATTACCATGATAAAATTATGCAATAATGACTTTTAGATAAAATTCTTTATATTATCCCTAATGATCGTCATAGCTTCAGAATAGAACTGGAAATATCCTCTGGTATAACCCAATGACCAGTTTTTTTTTATGTAAGAACAGATAGCACAAAAGAATGGCTAAATTAAATGTTAATTTTTTTTTTTCATTTCCCCTTCAGATCAAGATCTTTAACAGATGCAAAGTTCAATTTAACTAACCTTGCTGTGTTTAAGTAAAAAAAATATTTTCATTTCATTCCAAGTCTCACTGCATTATATGAAAGATCTGAACTATTTGATTGCTGCAGGCATGCTTCGTAGTATTTACTTTGTAATTCTCTTCCTTATCATTCTCCTAATGCATAATTCTTTTGATATTGGTAAAACTGAATTCTCACTGCCATATTCTGACCTTTCATTGACTTCTGACATTGAATATTTTTAATAACATATCTTGTTACATCTTTGAATTTTTCTCTTTAATAACTGAATAAGCTGCATACCCACATTTTACATTCTATTGGCTTTATAAAAAATATACATTCATTGAAAAAAAAACACCATTTACTCCAACCTTGCTAAACTTGATAACTTTCTTTTTATCTCATTTTTATTTACTTTTCTCATCATTTACTCACTTTTCTCTTCCTATTTGTATATTGATACACTTTCATTGTTCCATATTTACAGATATTATTATTTTATTACTATTTATTTTTCAATATACACATTAGCATCAATGTCTCTTCCTCTGTTCTTCTGATCCTCATTCTTTCTCTTTTATTTCCCCCTTCTAACTGACAAATTCCTCCCCTCCTACCTTCCATACTTTTTTACTTTTATTTTGTTTACAACGATTATAGAGTCAACCAACAAGATCGTTTTATATCAATAATATTATCAAGTCAAATCTCATCTAAACGTTGACTGCATCATTTTTTAAATATCTGTCTAGTGTTCTATTTTTCATTATCGTTTGAAGACAGGAAAAGTAAAACACTCAAAGCAATGATTTGTGAAATTTCTGCTATGATTACAACACATACACACCCATTCACAAAGAGTAAATGATAATAGAAGGACAAAACAGAATAGTCATTACATTTGTGTGTGTGTGTGTGTGTGTGAGTGTGTGTGTGTGTGTGTGTGTGTGTGTGTGTAAATGTTTGTTTTATGGGAAGTTATATATAAAAACAATTTAACATTAAATTGCTTACTTGTGTTTATTAGTATCATGAAGGTAAGCAACCAAAACTTTTAAGTTACCGTCAATGTTTTTTACGTAAAAGTTTAATGTGCATGTATATATATAAATACACACACACACACACACACACACACACACACACACACACACACACACACATACATACACACACATATACA
Organism: Octopus bimaculoides; assembly: GCF_001194135.2. Classification (NCBI taxonomy): domain Eukaryota; kingdom Metazoa; phylum Mollusca; class Cephalopoda; order Octopoda; family Octopodidae; genus Octopus; species Octopus bimaculoides. Next base: position 2,866,897 of record NC_068988.1, read on the forward strand.
TACACACATACATACATACATACATACATATATACAAGACAAAAACTACCTTCAATATTAGTGAACATACTGAAGAAATCCTTAGAACAGAAGTACACACCCATTCCCTTTTTTTCAAGGCAAATTATTTTAGAAAGAATTGTCCCGAATTCTTCCTCAGAACCTCCATTGGCAGCATTTTACGGGGTCACAATATTCCAAGAAATAAATATACAATAGACACCAAATACGTGGACAATATTCTCATCATAAATAAATACAATGGAAAAAGTTGAAACATTAAACAAAGACCAAGAACAATAATTCTGTACTAAACTTCAAAATCCAAAGCAGTACAAACTCTGTTGACCACACAATGACCCTTCCTCCCTCTCTCGATATAAACATTCAGATAAAAAATTATCGAAACAATGACGTTCATTCCACCAATGACAAAGAACTTTATATACTTAAATGGAGAATCTAATTGTTGTTATACAGAATTTCAGTGTTAAAATCTCTACTTTGAAAAGAATTTCAATTCATCTTCATGGTTGAAGTAGAAAATAGAAGAAACCCTAATCAACAAAGGGCAGTTTAACAAACTGACAGACCAATTCATTGGTAGTTATAAATAAATACAACACAATTAGTACATCAAAAATCAAACCAATTAAAATACACAAAGTGAACAGAGAGAGTATTTTATCTGAATTAAATGCAGAGTGACAATAGATTTGTTGACTCACAGGAAACAAAATACAAAACTAACACAAATAATGTTACAAAAACACTGAAATTTAAAACTGTTTTTTTTTTGCAATGACGAACGACAAGGATATAAACTCATAAACAAACTATAGATGACAAAAGTGTTATATGAATTTGGTTGAAATACGAAATTTATAAACTTCATTGTAATATTGTAATATTGTGATACAGGCCATACATGCATAACATGCATTGTTGACTCACTATGCATTCACAACAGGAAGCAATTGCAATGAAGTGCACAACAAAACACAAAACTACATACAACACTAGACAACATATTTATGCTCAACACAAATTTCTATGAAACAGATAATTAATGATATTAGAAATACACATAATACAGAGAAGTAATAAAAAATAAATCCAGACAACACATACTAGTTATACAAACAAAAATAAAAAACAATCTGATGACATGTAAATCTGAAGGTGAAACGTAAAATTCCAGTGGAAATGACTGCCTGAATAAGATAGCTTTTGCTTATTATAAAGAAGCAGCAGCCTGTACCAATATCACACCATGATGAAGATGAGACTTTGAAGATTAACATGCATGGATGCCACATCTAGGGAAATTATTATTCCAGAAAGACAACGAGAAGTGCACATGAAGATATGAAAGAAATTGTTAAAAATGATAAAACTACAACACAGTCATGCTTTCAATGCATGTCTGAAAGAATAAAATGTCTTTCTCATGTAACATATCATAGGGGCAGGCATAGCTGTATGGTAAGAAGTTTGCTTCTCAACCACATGGTTCTTGGTTCAGTCCCATTGCATGGCACCTTCGCCAAGTGTCTTCTACTATACATCCAGGCTGACCAAAGCCTTGAAGACTTGTGAGTAGATCTGATAGATGGACACTGAAAGAAACTCATCATATATATATATATATATATATATTTATATATATATATATATATATATGTGTAGTGGGGGGGGGGGAATGTCTTTGCATCTCCGTGTTTGTCCCCAACCACTGTTTTGCAACTGGTGTTGGATTGCTTATGTTCCTGTAACTTAGCAGTTTGGCAAAAGATACAAATAGAATAAGTACCAGGCTTAAAAAGAATAAGCGCTGAGTTTCATTCTTTTGACTAAAATTCTTCAAGGCAGCATCCCAGCATGGCTGCTGTCTGGTGAATGAAACAAGTACAACATATCTACACACACATATACTCATATACACACATATACTCATATACACACATATACTCATATACACACATATACTCATATACACACATATACTCATATACACACATGCATACATAGGTTCTTACAAAGCTACCAAATTCCATCATAGAAATGTAGATAATGAAGGCAAATTCCCATTTTGAAACTGAGAAGAGTTTTGCATATTTTTACTGTTCTGCTTACAAATTTTATTTGTAATGTGTGTGTGTGTGTGTGTGTGTGTGTGTGTGCGTGTGTGCGTGTGTGTGTATGTGTTAGCTAGTTGATTTTTTGTCTGTATGTATATAATATGGGTGTATGTATATGTGTGCACACACACATGCAAGTGTAAAAACACAGAGACCTGCCATCCACAATTACTATCCAAAGGGCAGCTCCTTATTCAAGCAACTTTCACTTATTTATGGGTTTCAATCGAAAGTACTAAATTAAACATCTTCAAGAATCTCTAATATTTCTTGCATATGTCCACTTAAGAGGACAATGCCAAAGAAAAACCCATAAATTTTCAGAGACTCAAGAATATATCACATAAATATATCATTGGTTCTTGCCATTTCTTTCTTTTTTTATGTGTTTTTTTTTATGCTGATGTTATTTTATGTCTTTGTTGCCATTGTTTTTGTTATTTTTACGGTATGAATTTTTCTTTTTCTTTGTTTTGTTTTAGGTAAATTCTCAGAATGGTTTTCCCCACCACTAACATCCTGTTCTTGTATCATTTCCTAGATGGCAACACTAGTTTCCAGCATACACTGAATTACAGTTTTAGCATATTTATTTAATTCTTTATATATAAATTTCTTCTTTTTTTTTTTTGCTATTCTTTACTCAATATAAATTGGTGCCATAAGTCTTCAAGTGCTTATTGATTTCCAGTAGTGCTTTTTCGCAGTCTGACTTATGTACTTTCAGCTATTTTTTTTTCACTTTGGTCTCATTGTTGGAATTTTCAGTCCAGTAGGTGGGTTTAGTTTTTCTTTCTTTTTTTTTCCTTATTTCTCTTTTGAATTCTTTGAATTCATTACTACATTTACCTACATCTGTGTGTTCAGTGGGACATTTACATGCATACAAATTTACGTACATATGTGTGTGTATGTGTGTATACATACATGCATATATATATATATATATATATATATATATA
>NC_068988.1:2870601-2871222 GCF_001194135.2 Octopus bimaculoides
ATCATCATCATCATCATCATCATCATCATCATCATCATCATCATCATTATTTAACTTCTGTTTACCATGCTGGCATGGATAAGATGGTTTTACAGGAACTAGCCAATCAGGAGACTGCACCAAGTTCTGCTGTCTGCTTTGGCATGATCTCTAATGTCCTTCCTAATGCCAACCCCTTTATAATGTGCACTGGGTACTCTTAATGAGACACCAACAGCAGTGGAGTCACCAAGTAACTTGGAAGACAAGACCCATCGACTGGGGAAAAAAGTAATGAAAAACAAAAATACATGTCTTACCTTAGACACCTTCTTGTCTCCAATCAAATTATAAAGTCATAGCCTCTTCAGAATTAGCCATTAAATCTCCCTCACACTTACTTGGATATTTTCCATAAAATCCTATTCTTTAATTATTCCAAATTCTCAAAAGGTAAGGTAAAAAAAAACGACTTTTTAACTTTGTTAGCTTTCTCCAACACTTTTTTTTTGCAGGAATTTAAATCTAAAAAAAAAAAAGAACAGCATAAAAAAACAATGTAACAAATCCACCTCCCCCCGCCACCACCACCACCACCACCACCACCGCCACAGATGTGCTTGAGAATGATTCCTTAGACTG
>NC_068988.1:2872002-2876283 GCF_001194135.2 Octopus bimaculoides
TATATATGTGTGTGTATGTATACATATATGTATGCATATGTATATGTGAATATACGTATATATATGCACACACACACACATGAATAAAAATGCATCCATGTATGTATATATGCATGTGTGTGTGTGTGTGTGTGTGTGTGTGTGTGTGTGTGGGTAGATGTATCAAGTCTTCAGCATCTCCCCGCATCATTTTTTTTATGTATGCACATTTTTGTTTTTGCCACTTTGGAGTGGATGCCACATCTTGATGCAGAATCTTAAAGTCAGATGCCATTCTTGTTGGCAAAGTTACTTTAATTTGCATGTTTGCATGTTGAACTGCAAATGAGTTGGACATTTTGTTATGCCTGACATAAACATCATTGTCGTCATTGTCATCGCCATCATCATCATCATTATCATCTTCATCATCTCTGTCCAGGTCGTATCATTGTGATGATTGCAGAAACACGCACACCTGTTGACATCCTCAACCACACAGCTATTCCTCAAAATCTTCAGACTTGAAAAGATTTTTGAAATTAGCAAAAAAGAAAAAAGAGTTCAACAAACAATATCTATCTTATGGACATTGATCAGATTTTCCGCTCTCTGATTGTACCTGTATTTTTCTATCTGATATACATGTGTGTGTGTGTGTATGTATATACATATTTATATATATATGTATGTATACATATATGTATGCATATATATTCATCTGTATCTATCTATCTATACATGTATATATCTATGTATGTGTGTGTGTGTGTGTGTGTGCGTGCATGTGTGCACGTATGTGTGTGTGTGTGTGTGCACATAATTAGAGCATTCTTTCAGGAAGTAACAAAATAGTAACACATTCAAAAGTACAAAGAAAATCATAATTAGTTTTTAAATTAATCAGATTCTACATCATTCTATTCTACATTCGACATTCCTGCTTAAAGTTACTTAAGTAACACATACTAATGTCTTGAGGAAATGAATGAAAGCTACAACTTCCGATTTCACTTCTTTAATATGTCAGACTTTCTTTCCTGGTCAAAAGAAATTGGTATTGATTTGATTCCTTGCTTGGATTATTATAAGTTGGTCAGGTTAATGAAGCACATGATGAAATGAAAGCCAATATATTAGGTTTGCTTTATTGACCCCAGAGTGATGCAAATTCAGAACAAAAAATCATGAAAGAAACAAAATGAAACATGGCAAGTGTAACAAAAAGCAAGAAGAATATTATTATTATTTTTGCTTCGTTAAGAAAAGAATAGAAGTTTCAATTCCCAAGTGGAACTGATTCACGTAAGCTGTTAATGCCTCTTAGTGTTAGATGTAAATGTTGATCTTTCGATTTTAATTTGGTATTTGTGCCGTGTTAAAGAGAAATCAGAATTAAAATATGATTTAAACACATGAATATTGTTGAACATTATAAAGGTGCAGGTGTGGCTGTGCGGTTAACAACTTTGCTTCCCAACCACATGGTATAGGGTTCAGTCCCATTGCATGGCACCTTGGGCAAGTGTCTTCTGCTATAGCTGTGAGCTGACCAAGGTTTTGTAATTTGATTTAGTATGGCAACAGAAGAAGAACATGGGGTGTGTGTGTGTGTGTGTGTGTGTGTGTCTCCTTGATTTGATATCCCAAGATAGTGGTAAATAAATGTCACACATTTCTAATATTCCACGAAAACATATCCAACCATAGGGAAATATTACCATACTTGGAAGCTAGTGAGGTTTAGCCACAGGGAGGGTATCTGGCTGTAGAAAATTACACATTCGACCCATGCAAGCCTGGAAAAGTAGATGTCAAATGATGATGATGATGAAAAATGTGTGCAGAACTAAATGAAACGACTTACTTCATTCAGTTACATCCCTTTATATTTTGGGTTTATGTGTGTGAGCATATTTCTTTTTATGTGTCTGAGAAGAGGAAAAATGTTTGTGCCAGTCATGTTTAGTTAATGAACTGTAGTGTCTCTCTTTGTCTCCCTGTTTCTCTCTACCGCTCTCTTTCTCTCCCACTCTTCCTCTCTCCCTCTTTCTCTCTGTATGTATATATATATTTCTGGGTGTTTGCCACCAGTGCCAAAAAGTACTGTTACCAAAACAGGTTGATTTTCCAGTGAGCCATGCCAGATCATTCCATTCCAATGGCTGCATATTTGATGTAGACAAATGTATACATATGAGAATACATATGTATACGTATATGTATACATATGAGATATATGTATACGTTTGTGTTTCATTCTCTGTTAGTGTTCACTGGTTCTGGTTGTTGAGTAGAGTTGTTCTCCCTTTGTGTCTATGATGTAATTAAGCAATATGAGGAGAAATCAATAAAGAAAGGTATCAAAAACTCATAGAAGTAAATCCATCAAACATGAATGATTCAACCCTTTGAACAGTTGTCGTCTGCCAATGAGTGAAACTAGTAAAAGGATTAAAGAATTAAAGTATATCGTCCTGTGATCCATTTTATAATTTTTATCTTTGACTCAAAGAAATGCATTGAACAATGTAATCTGTTACTTGGATATTTTAGATTTTATTAAATCTGCAACCCCTCGGCCACAAATTTTGGGCCCAGTCCCAATACATGACATCAAATATAATGTATGTCTGAGTGAAAAGCATAACAGTTTGGTACACTAGTTGTTTGTAATAGTGAAACTTTCCTCTTGATGTTGGTATTACTATCTCATCTTTCTTTAATAAATTGTCACCAGTATTACGAATATATTCTGGTTCAATAATTCTAACAAATGACACCATATTGTAGTTGTTGATTAAAACACTTGACCCTGCCCTCCAATAGTTCAGCTCTCTCTCACCGTATAACATTACAAAGTGACTTTTCAATAAAGTCGATCAACTGAGATCATTTACCTCTCACCCAGTAACCGCTACGAGTTATTGCTTGTTTCCATTTGTTCATAAAGTTTATTTCTTAATTAAACTGATAACTCTTTGATTTAATTAACTGATTTTTTAAAAAGAAATTCTAATTTCTAGTTGTTGAACATTTTTATCCTAACCTACTTTTTTGTCATTAATTTTCTCTTTTTCTAAATATTGAAAATATGCAGGTACATTTTATCCTAAGAATTTTATCTTCATAAAGCTAGATTCTCTACAAAATAAACAAACATTTATGATGTAATATACAACAAGTATTATTTTTATACTCATGGTGCTTGACCAAGTGGTTAGGCATTTAAGCTCTCACTGAGAAGGTCATGGGTTCTATTCACATTGTGTCAGTAGCTAAGGCACTTCACATTGCTCCAGTCCATTCAGCTGGTATAAAGGAGGATTAAATCTGGCTGAGGGTTCAAGTTAGCGTAATCGTATTAACAAGTCAATGATGCAACTAACAGCCTTTAGATATGAAGAGAAGCAGGTCTAGTTTGGGTAACTATATCCCAATTTTACTGTTTCCTATTATACATGTGCACGTTCAGAAGTGAGTGCAAAAACATCCAGAAAATAATTATTAAAAGCTTAATGTTTGTATGATGAATAGATTAAAGCTTAATAGATTAAAGCTTAATGAATAGATTAAAGCTTAATGTTTGTATGATGAATAGATTAAAGTACTTAAGTCTGATCATTGTTTCTCCCGTTTAACTTCCTAGTCTTTCTCTGTCACTTAATCTCCTCTTTCTGTCTTTCTTCCTTCCTTCCTTCCTTCCTTTCTTTCTTTCTTTTCAGGCACACGCGCGCACACACACACACACACACACACACAGTTTCTGTCTACCAGATCCACTCGACAGGCTTTGGTCGACCTGAGTCTAAAGTACACTTGACCAACGTTCTCATGCAAACACAGTTGAAGATTCTATCACTAGAAATCTCTGAAACACTATTCAATGAGGACCCGATCACTTTGTCTCTTGAAACAGCATAAAGACAAACCCATTACACCAAAGAACAGTAGCCACAATGTTAAAACTCTGAGACTCATGTCAAATGCTGGGATTACATTTGCTGGTGATTTCTTGGGGTACTCAGCCAAAAGAACGTCACTGGAACTGAATTTCAGAGACTCTCTTTATCAGAGACTAACTATTTCAATAGTAAAACGTACTTCATTTCTGATCAGATGTCGATCTCTACACACAACAAATGTAAACAATATTGTAGTTTATTTGTAATTTTGCGTAAATATTGTTTCTAAGGTGCATGTGTGTGTGTGTGTAAGTGCATGCATGTGTGTGCTTGTTTTTGTGTTTAATATGTACAGCGACACTGTATATATATATATATATATATATATATATATATA
>NC_068988.1:2878678-2879812 GCF_001194135.2 Octopus bimaculoides
CATTATCTTTTAACTCCCAAATTTTACTTGCTAATGTCGTACTATTTGCCTTATGTCTTAGTCTAAAAGAGGACCTATGGTTATATATTCTTTGTTTCACATTAATACTACATCCTATGTAAATAAAATTCTCGGTTATTGTACTAATAATGGATCTGTACACTACGTTACGGGTGCAACAAATTCCTAATAAGGGACAATGGGACTTATTTCTGAAGTTGCACATAGTGGTGCTATCAACCCCACCTATATTATTTCTAATATCTCTATTATTATTATTACAATTATTTACACTAATATTATTACTCATTTCCTAAATTCTACTATTAAGTATATATTGATCATTTCCATCATTATTTAGCTTGTTTCCTGATGTGTTATCAGTTAGAATTATTCCTCCAACATTAGGCATATTGATATTATATGAACTAGGTCCCTGATTCCTATTATTTTCATTGGAGTTGAGCCTATCATCAACTTCAGTTAAACCCTCAACATCAATACTGCTGCATTCTATTTGTTGGTTAAAATTATGGTTGGTAGGATTAAGCATATTATTATTATCCTCATAATTTCTATTGTCATTGTTATTTTCACTTCTATTTATATAATCATTAGTAGTAACATTATTGGTATTTGCTAGATTATTATTTGTATTACTATTCATATAACCATATGGATATTTTTATGGATATTTTTAACTTCATTTATTCTAGCTGACCTAATGTTCTTTTTGTTTAACCTAACTATGATTGTACCTACATTAGGAAGGGTAGAGTAAGAAATTCGGACTGTATGACAAGAGAAAATTCTACTATGTCTGTGGGAAGAAGGGACATTTTTTTGTAAAATATTCATAAATTTTTTGTAAATATTTGTGGATATTGCACAGTTGAAGGGGATATTTAACCAGATAGAGTTTTTATTTTTTCTCTTGAATTTATTGCGTGGGTGAGTATGGGGTATACTTTGATTACTATTACTTCCCAGAACAATATTATTATTATGATTGGTAGTTCTTTTAGTTGTGGGATACTTTTTATTTATATTATTAGTTTCACCATTACTGTCTACTAACATTGGCTTATTACTAGTGTTAGCATGTAGTCTACTATTAAAATGTACTTTATTATT
>NC_068988.1:2879822-2880170 GCF_001194135.2 Octopus bimaculoides
TTACTTAAATAAATGGAATAGCATGAAACGTGCGTACTGCAACCATCTTTGAAATCCATGCTGCTTATTTTGAATTTTTTTAATATATATATATATATATACAATTGTATATTTGTATGTATACACAGATGTATAAGTATATGTCTACTCATATGAGAGACCACTCTGTGATACAGCATCACTTACCTTATGATAATTCCTCAAATGTGAATCTAGCTGCATATCTAGTTAACAGTTCAGTTCAAAATTCTCCATCATCTTCTCTTCACCCTGCTTAGTTATTCCACCTTCTTCAGAATTTACATAGCATCAAATTTGCAGGGAAACTATATATATATATATATATAT
>NC_068988.1:2881287-2896287 GCF_001194135.2 Octopus bimaculoides
GCCCCTGGACTGGCTTGTGCGGGTGGCACATAAAAGACACCATTTCGAGCGTGGCCGTTTTCGTGCGGGTGACACGTAAAAGCACCCACTACACTCTCTGAGTGGTTGGCATTAGGAAGGGCATCCAGCTGTAGAAACTCTGCCAAATTAGACTGGAGCCTGGTGTTGCCATCCGGTTTCACCAGTCCTCAGTCAAATCGTCCAACTCATGCTAGCATGGAAAGCAGACGTTAAACGATGATGATGATGATGATGATGATGATGATATATATGTATGTATACACATGCACACACACACATATTTTCTGTGCCATGGTGGCACGTAAAAGCACCCATTACACTCTCAGAGTGGTTGGCATTAGGAAGGGCATCCAGCTGTAGAAAACCATGCCAAATCAGACTGGATCCTCTTGCAGCTTTCCAGCTTACCAGCCTTGGTCAAACCCATGCCAACATGGACAATAGACATTAAATGATGATGATGATGATGATATGTATCCACTCTCTGTAAGTAAATCTATTTGACTGAAAGTTGTTTTAGGACGAATCCAAAGCAATAGTAAACCCATGTGATCAGCAACTGGACTCTTATAATTTGATGTCACCTTATACTTTTCTCATGCGTCGTATAACTAAAGCACAAGCCATCATCAGGTGTAGAAATCTTATTAACATTCAATTTCCTACTGAATGTGGTGCTGCATTGACAAAAATTGACTGCAGTAAACTACGATGCATTTCACTGCATGTGGTATTTTGTGTGTGTAAATATGCATATTTACACACGCTTACACACTGTTGAATTTGCCACATACATACAATAACAGAAATGTGAACTTTGCAGCAGTTAATTTGCAGTGAAGACGACCTAATAAATGAAATAAATGAACAATATTATAGAGCTGATTCAATCTACTATAGCACATCACATTACAGAAAAAGGAGCTTTTTCATAGCTTAGCTATCATATCCACTTATATATTTGTCTAAATATTTTATTCATAGAAAGTTCAATATATAACTATCAACATACATATCTATATCTGCTTGCTTGCTCCATTTGTAGTTAATGCACTTGAGAAAAGCATGAAATACTTTCAGTGTCTGTAATAAATCAATATTTATGTATACTAGCAGATAACCCATCTTCGAGACTGGTTATGGTAGCTTAAAACCATAAATGGACAGATTTGCAGTAATAGCAATGAAATAATCTAAGCATTACTCTGTGGTTAAGAAGTCCAGCTTCACAATTTCACCGTTCTGAGTTCGGTTCCACTCACTGGAATCTTGGGACAGTCATTACTACCATAGAGCACAAATTAAAGAATGACTTGTGCATGGAATTTGTGTGTTTGTATCTTAGTTTTACTTCTACTGTTGAATTGGCCAACCCATGACTGCAGGGTGAGACACTTAGTATAGACACAAGCAGCATAAAAGAAGGCTTGTCTTTGAGTCGGTTGGCATTCAGTCTGGAACAGGCTGCCTTCATGCCTCTTATACTTCAGTCATAATTGCAACTCATCCACAACAAACTTATGGTCAGTGCCCATGAAGCTAGCACCCTATAAAACTCTGCAGTTCTGTTGGACTTTTCGGCAGACACAAACCCACAATCTACAAACGTCTACAAACACATGGTCGATCTTCTTTGCCACACCAGCAGTACTGGAATAACAAATCCAGCAATGCAGCTCAGAACACTGGTGCCAAGGGCCAGCAATGTGAAATTCATGGCTTTTGGCAAAGTCCAGGTGTAACACATCACTTCTGTAGCTAGTACTGAACCTAAAAGGAGTGACAATGCAACAATATCCCATCCTCTCAGTCCCTGTAGATATGTTAAAATCTCTCATAACCAAGGACATATCTCTGTTGGGGATGCTCCTCCTGGCAGAACACAGGTGGGCATACAATGTCTTCCTCACTGACCTGTCACTCCTAACAGTCAGAGCAGACACTGCAACCAAAGAAATGACACCCAGAGAATATCAAATTCTCAGCCACGAATACTCATTGACAGGTGTTACATCTGATACTCTTTTAACCAACCAGTTGGCCACAGCAACTGCTATCCTACTTCACCCAGCATGTCAGCTGTCAGAGTACTCAGACCAGAGGTAGATGTAACCACTGATTTTGGCCTGGCTGGTGCATCTCTGATAGAGCCAGCACAGTGACCTGCAAACAGACGAGTTCCAAAGACATCAAGGGGCAGAATGGAGTCATTCTTCAAAGAGAGAACATTCCATGCCCTCACCTAAATAGGCTTCCTCAGGTTGAACTGAAATTCCCTGTTTCTAGTGAATGACCACTCAAGCAACAACAACCTTCAAACCAACCTGTCCCCCGGATAAGAATGGTGGTGTGGAGTGGGGAGGCTGGTATGCATGGGTGATAGCTGGTCTTCCACAAAACAACCTTGCCTGGCCTTGTGCCTTGATGGGTAACCTTCTAGGTGCAATCCCATGGCCTTCCATCACCGCAGGGGGTCTTTTTACTACATACATACATTTATATATATGTAAATATATACATATATATGTCTGTTTGTGTCTATATATATGCACACACACAAACACACACACAAACACACACACAAACACACACACAAACACACACACAAATGTGTACCTTTACAAAGTATTGTAATTATTTGATTAATTAATGCATCATAACACTTTAATTAAAGTTGCTTTGCATAATTCCATGCATATATGAATTTATAAGGTGAAAGATGCCTACTACTTCTCACTCCAGATGTGGCCCTCACCTTAGGTCCCTCTGTACATGCTAAATGTTAAATACCTTGCCTCACCATTTCTATATAATCACTCAACCTAATAGAAATAGCTGCCAGATCTCCCTCGTAAACCACATCCTACCACCAAAAATAAAAAGATATGTTGGATATTGGGAAATGAAAGTTGAAACGTTTCAAAGGTCAAAGGTCTTCTCCTCAATCAGGATTGACCTGAGGTTAAACAACAACAGCAACACTTGTAGAATAACAGCAGAAGAAATATTATTATTAAGATGGTGAGGGTGGTGAGGGTGGTGAGCTGGCAGAATCGTTAGTATCTCAGGTAAAATGCTTAGTGGTATTGCATCTCTCTTTACATTCTGTGTTCAAATTCTGCTCAGGTCGACTTTGCGTTTCATTCATCTGGGATCAATGAAAAAAGTACCAATTGAGTGCTGGGGTCAATGTAATTGACTAGCCCCCTCCCCTAAAAAGTTACAGGCCCTGATTCTATAGTAGAAAGGGTTACTAAGATGGTGGGTTGGCAGGATTGGGAGCATGGCAGAAAAAAAAAGAAAAATCTCTAATTGTTTGTTCTGAGTCATTATGTTCTGAGTTCAAATCATGTCCACGTTAACTTTACCTTTTATCCTTCTGAGGTCAATGAAATAAGATACTGGTCAAGTACTACGCTTAATGGTATCAACTTAACTTCCCTGAAAACTGCTAGTCGTGTGTCAAAATTTGAAAGATTTATCATCATCATCATCACCATCATTAACATCATCATTATCATTATTATTATTATTAAAGGTGGCAGAATTGTTAGCATGCCAGGTGAAATGCTTCGTGGTATTTCATCTGCTGCTATGTTCTGAGTTCAAATTCCACTGAGGTTGATTTTGCCTTTCATTCTTTTGGGGTTAATAAATTAAGTACCAGTTGCAAACTGGAGTCGATCTAATGGAGTGGCTCCCCTCCCCAAAAATATCAGGCCTCGTGCCTAGAGTAGAGATTATTATTATTATTATTATTATTATTATTATTATTATTATTATCATCATCATCATCATCATCATTATTATTATTATTATTATTATTATTATTATTATTATTATTATTATTATTATTATAAGGTGGTGGGCTGGTAGAATTGTTAGCATGCTGGATGAAATACTTAGCGTTATTTCGCCTGTTGCTTTGTTCTGAGTTCAAATTCCGCCAAGGTCGACTTTATCTTTCATTCTTTTGGGGTTGATAAACAAGTGAAATTCTGAGGTAGACATGATTGACTTACCCCCTCCCCACAAATTTCAGAACTTGTGCCTATAGTAGAAAGGATTATTATTATTATTATTATTATTATTTTGTAATTCCCTAACATTATAATATATTTATATATATATATATATGTATGTATATATATATATATATATATATATATATATATATATATATATATCACAGCTGCATCCTCGTAACTTGAGAAAAGCCATTGCCAAGAATTCTTATTGAAATGATTCATGAGCGTTGACATGTGATGCCCTTATATGACTTTTGAATGCGGCCAAGCTTTTACACATTTTATTACATACTAGACAACTGTGCTGGCTGTCAAGAGAAACACGTGCCACCATATGCACTCTCTTAACATGTCCTTTTAGGCCTCCAACTCAGAGGCACACCCTTCCACATTTTACACATGTTCTGTTGTGAATTTTAATAGCCACATCATTGTTTATCATGGGTCGACTTCTATGAGAATTTTGATGGCTCACCAGGACTGCACGACTCAGACCACACACATAAAAAGCAATACTCTCTCACTTTTCACAGGTTCCTCCCTTCTAAGCTCCCTCCCAATTCTCTCATACTTCACTCTCACCCTCTCAAACCTTGAGCAACCATCATACACTATCTTCCTCCATCTAGGAAGATATATATATATACACACACACAGACATATATATATATATATATATATACACACACACACACATACACACATATATACGCATACATTAATATCCTAGTGGTTATTGTCTAACCACCCATTGTAAAATTTCAGTAGGAGGAAATAAACAATATAGCAACTTCCCATCTGGCTGTCCTGACTTTGTAGTGAAGCTGCTTCAACAAGACTTTAGTTACCTTTCACCTGGATGACATAGTGCTGACATGCAGAGACACAAAACTTACACTTTGACATCTTATCTCTCATGACTTGTCAGAATGGTTAATTTGATTTTGTATCATGATCAAAATGGTATCAGACATTACATAAAACATTTGATTTTCTTTCAATCTGGCTTGTAGCTGTCTTGAGAGAGTATAATGAATTCTGTAATTAAATTTACTCGTCTTCATCTATATAGGATTTACTGAGAAGATGTCGACTCATTGAATTTGACATACTATATAAGTTAGATAATAAATTCCTTTAAAATGCTTCAAACTGTCTTGATTGGAGATTATTATATCTCCACCACAACACAGCTATATAAACACTTCACGAGTAGATTATTAAACACATCATACACACCCACACACAGATTTACAAATAAATTCAGTCACAGCTGTGTTGTTAAGCAATTCACATTGAAACTATGTTGCATCAAGTTCAATCTTATGGGTGAGTTTATTAACAGTTCAGCATATAAATAGGCCACATTTGGCCCAAATATTCTCCCTGTTTTATGTTCAAACTAGCCAGATCTGGCTTCTCACACCTACCCTACAACATCATTCTAATAATATACAGTCACATCTTCAAAATCTCAAAGCTATGAGATAATGCACGATTAATTAAAAACAAGGTGATTCTTAATTAAACATTACTTTTGACAGAGTAATCTGAATGCTGAAGGATTAAAAGTCTTGAGCTGAGTTCAAGAAAGACTTTCAGGAAAAATTTGGTAAATGACATCTGTATGGAAGACCAGCCTAGGGACAATCCCATGATCCTTGGTGGTTGACTTTGTCTGTCCTAAGTGGTCATCTGACCACTGGGCACTGTTAGCAGAAACCACATTGTAGCAAACATTTAACTCAGGTGCCTTGTCAGGGATTAACTTTCATTCTCTCATCAAACTCATTGACCCTGCAAACAGTCATGGAATGTAGTTTCTCTTTTTATGAAACCATTAATAAAATATTCAATATGTCATCATCATCATTTAACGTCCACTTTCCATGCTGGCATGGGTTGGATGGTTTGGCTGAGGACTAGCGAACCAGATAGCTGCACCAGGCTCCAATCTGATCTGGCAAGGTTTCTACAGCTGGATGTCCTTCCTAATGCCAACCACTCCGAGAGTGTAATGGGTGCTTTTTTATGTGCCACTGACACAGGAGCCAGTCAGGCAGCACTGGCATTAACCATACTCAAATGGTGCTTTTTGCATACCACGGGCACAGGTATCAGTCAGGTGGCAATGACATGGGTCATGCTGGAATGGTGCCTTTTACGTGCCACAAGCATGACTGCCAGTCCGGTGGCACTGGCACTGGCCATGCTCGAATGGTGCTTTTTATATGGCACAAGCATGACTGCCAGTCAGACAGCAATGGCATCAGCCACGCTTGAATGGTAGTTTTTATGTGCCATGGCATGGCTGCCAGTTAAGCAGCACTGGCATCGGCCACGATTACGATTTCATATATATATGTATTCGTATATATTTCTATGTCCACGTGAAACTGTATAAACATAACAGACGTTTATGTCTATGTTGTGTTCCAAGCAAATTTTATTCACTTTACTAATAGAAAGACTGCTAAAACCTTTAGGTATACCTTGGAGTAGACTTTTAATATGAAAATATACCCTGCCAATACAACATTAATTAATGTAGAAGAACAACCCAAAATGTGTCAAATATTTAAGTGAAGCATAACAACATCGGTTTAAATACGATTTCTCTGGAGCAATAAAATTTAGGATTACTGATTGTAAAGGTAAGTTTGATAATACTTGAAATGGCTTTGTCCACTCACTCCTCCATTTGCAAATGAAATGACACCTAAAATCCTTGAGATTACCCAATGGTAAACTTCAATCTATCTATGTTTGTCTGTCAGAGCAATGAGAACCATTTGGTGATCATTTGGGGAGACTGATGACCTGCACAATGACTTTGCTTGAAGTGGACGAGTGTTGTGCACTGTGATCCTCACTCAGTCGTCCCTGGCCATCTTCAATCCAGCTGCAAAACCAAGTCAAGACGAATAGGGATGGAGATGGGAGCAGAGGTTGGCCAAGATGTCTCACTTGCCTCATCTCACTCTCTGCTCTCCACGACCCCGTGACTGGATGGAGCTTAAAGTCATACGCTGGACACAAAGTTTTGTAAACACACACACACACACACACACACACATTTTTTTCTATGGCCAGGTTCCAGCTTAGGCCACAGGAACAAAGTTCATCCACAACACTTCTTAGTTCATCATTCTTACCTCAAGGTCCTGGATACATTCCAGGGTGGTGTCAGTGATCAAGTTGTTAATGTAAGCTTGACCCCATTCCATTTAACCCCCCAGGTGACATAGATAATGAAGTGCAGTGACATTTTCTTTGGAACGTCACTTTGTTTTCTTTGGAAAATGACATAAGAGGATTTCATAGACGACTTTTAATGGTGTCTCTGGTTGCACCAGTGGTCACAAAAAACATGTGAAAACATGCGTAACGATACATTAACTTATTTGTAAATTCCATCTATGGATTATTATTATTATCATTATTACTATGTTTATCCTACATTATGTTGGCACAACTCAGTGTGATCACAGAAAACTGCTGTTGCAAGCTGGAATTATTAGGTCTCATAGCTGACATCATAAAATAGGAACTTTTATATGTGTACTCAAAATCGTTTCCCATAAACGAACTTAAAGGGTATATACATACATACATATATATATATAAATATATATATATGCATGTATATATATCAAGAAAGCGAGAAAGAGAGAGAAAGGTAGAGGGTGAGAGAGAGAGAGAGAGAGAGAGAGAGAGAGAGAGAGAGAGAGAGAGAGAGAGAGAGAGAGAGAGAGAGAGAGAGAGAGAGAGAGAGAGAGAGAGAGAGAGAGAGAGAGAGAGAGCGAGAGAGAGAGAGAGAGAGAACACAGTAAAAGAACATCAGTTTAGAGAAAGGAAATCAAGCAACAGGTGACTAATTCAATTTGCTGCTTCCCTTCCGACACATGCTGAAACTCATATATAATTTGTGGAAAACAGCTACTGATTTGGAATCAAAAGAGTTGTTTATAGACATATATGGTGTTATACCAAACAGGGCTTTATAATGTAAATTACACTGTACACATTAATATTTACTGTGTCCAAGTAAATTCAAGATGGTGCTAGCCATATTTTTCGGAATGAAACAGTGATGGTAGAAATCAGAAGTTGGAGGTTCTTTTAGAAGATTTGTGTTATGATGAAATAATTATAGATAAGGTATAAATATCATAGCAACATTAGCTATTCAGGGTGAATCAGCTCTAAGTCAAAGCTAGTAGCCAATGTGTATACACACACAGACACACAAACACACACACACATGTGTGTGTATATGTGGGTGTATACATATATATCTATATATGTGTATATGTAGGTGTATACATATATATCTATATATGTGTATACATACATATGTATAGTCTTGTGTTGATATATATACATATATATATGTATATATCTATGTGTGCATATATATATATTCATACATGTATATAATATAAACATATATATGCTCATGTATATGAATAAATACACACATACACACACACTCACAAACACACACACATATATGTGCATGTGTGTATGTACATATATATGCATATATGTGTACATATATATATATGTCGATACAGAACATTGAACATTGTTGTAGCATTTGTGCTTCAGATATTCATAAATTCATAAATTCATACATTATTAATGGATAAAGGATAGCATTAATTAATGTCAATTAATCATTGAGTTGCCTGAATTCTTTAACATTTCCAATGATTGGTGCAGAACATGAATTCATTATTGTTGCCACATTAACAAGAGAGGACATTAACGTAAGCTTTCGACCACACCTCTGACCATCTTCAGAAGTGTGAAGTCTGGTGAGAGACACAAGTAATAACATGTCACGTATCGAGGGAAATAGTAGATCTCAGTGGTCTTAGGTATGTAGATGACAGGGAATTCTTACATACTGCCCCTAAACAAAAAATTGGAGACATAAAGAAAGAAAGAGAAAAGCGGGGGGGGGGTGGAAAAGGAAAAGCAAAGTGTGATAAATATAGAGGAGGGAATAAATATGGAGAAAGAGTTTGGAATGATGGCATAGAACATGCATTTTATAGTCAAAAGAGATAATTTGTCTCAATATGAGCTAAGAATGTTTGACATTCTAATGACTGTTGTCAAATATCTGAAATTATTAAACTTCATTAATAATAGAAAAAATGGCATTAAAAAATTTCTTTCATATTTATAGGAATTCAACATTCCTAGATTGTACTTTCGCAACCATTTTGAAGAAGGATTATCATTATTTATTATTCCATGTGATTGAGAAGATTATGGCATCTGTTTTGCATTTATCTGTGTATGTATGTTTGTATGTATGTATGTATGTATGTTTGTATGTATTTTTACATGTATGTATGTACGTATATATGTATATAAGTCTGTACGTACGCACATATGTATGTCATTATTCAGTATATTTCAAGATTTCTTGCCAATAGAGAAAGAAGCGGTTTCTAACCTAGATCCAAGGTCCCTTCATTGGAATTTCAACATCAACAATAAGGTATTTTTGTTTGCATGTATGTATGTGTGTGTAGATTTGTGTGTTTTATGTATGTATTCTCATGCATATAGTTACATATCCAGAGAACGGTGAAAGAGACATGGTGGGACAGTTACTCTAACTAACAGAGTTTGCACCTTGCAGATAGCCATTGCTGCCCTGATAATAATAAGCAGGGATGTAGTCCAGTGGTCAAGAACACAGGGGTCAAGATCTTCACTGCCATGGGCTTGACCACAAATCTGTCATAGTAGGGCCCATACATTGAGATTTTGCCCTTCTCAACTTGACAAACTGTGAAGCCTGAGTTGGCAGCCAAACGCATCGGGTTGCCACTGGAGAAGATTCTATTATATATTAGAGCTGAAACATGGCTGACCAAATCACTAGAGTAGGGAAAAATTAGCTAAGTATTTGGCATAATGTACCTTGGCACTATTTCAGAGTTGTATCTGAGATAATAATACTTAGCTGACCTTTGCTAAATTCACCAAACTACCTGTAATTCTTCCTTCTGGTTGTCATATAAGCTAAAAGACCGAAATGGAGAAATCACACCATTGTATTCTTTCATTGAAATGGTATTTGAAGACTGGACTCTCAGAGTTATGCCAACAATGTAGCATAATTACAGTCGCAAGAAACTGCTAATAACACTGGAGCCCAGATTTATAAACTGGAATATCATAATATTTAGGTTATTTCCAGGGAGACCATTGAACTAGGATCCAAAAGTAAACAATGAAACCATTGGTAGCCAATATCCCCTCACCTTACTCTTTGAGAATCATTGACCTTGAGAAATTCCTAACCATCAGGCAATGACAATTCTCTATCTTTACAATTCCCAGACCTTTACCAAATGAAGAAATCAATACATAATGTTGAGTGAAAGACAATTACATGATCAGGATTATTTTACTAATACACATCAGGTATTTATGCTATTTAAAGATTCCACTGTTGAAATTTTACCATTTATAGCTAAGCATTATAGATTTCCTCATTGAAGGAAAGCGTTCAGCAAAATACAGGTCAAATTATCTCATTGAAACTGCCTGTGGGATTGAAGTAATGTAAATAGCATCAATTTGAATGGGAGGCTAATATCCTGATGGATAATTATCTTTAGACATTCCCGCCACATGTTATATGAAACTAATTCTCAGTTCCCATTAAGTTTACACACACACACACACACACACACACATTTCTGTAATATAAGATTGCTTTGTATCTATGCCCTTAAGGTTTGGATACAGAACAAGATAATTTATAATAGTTTTAGTTCATACCACTTTTAACACAGCAGTAAATGTGCACCGCATGTACATATGCACACATACACACACACACACACACACACACACATATAAACATCTGTGTATGTAGGTATGTGTGTGTGCAAAGGCATGTGGCCTAGGGGTTAGGATGCTGGACTAGTGATCACAAGATCAAAGGTTCAATTCCTGACTCAGTCTACATGTTCCATCCTTAAGCAAAGTTCTTCATTTCATGCAGCCCCAGTTTACTTTTACAGGTGTGTATAATGTAATGTTTATCCTTTGTCTTTTATTTGTTTCAGTGATTAGACTGCGGCCATGCTGGGGCACTGCCTTGAAGAAATTTTAGTTGAATGAATCGACCCCAGGACTTTTTTTACTAAACCTGGTACTTATTCTATTGGTTTCTTTTGCTGAACCACTAAGTTACAGGGACATAAAACACACCAACACCACTTGTCAAACACACACATGTAGACACACACACACACACACACAAACTAATAAAGTATTCCATCTGGTGAGAGATAGGTATTATTATTTAAAGGACACAATACATGTATTAAAGTGCTACTAATAGTTCCATATGTTGAGAAATATCTCAGACATATTCATCAGGCACAAAGCACGTATCATAAAGAACTAAAAAAATTGAATGAGAGAAGAAACACGAAAAGTTGAGAAGGAAGCATATGGAAAATGTGGAAGATTTATGTGTGTGTGTGTGTGTGTGCGTGTGTGTGCGTGTGTGTAAATCCATTTGATTCAGTAGATTTCTAAAAGATGGTAATATTTCTAATGATTTAGTCCAGTGAAGAAGTTGGAAAATTCACCACGATGTACTTGTTACTCTCACTTTCATGTTAGAAGTTTTCTTCAAAGAATGTCATCTTGAAATGACTGTGTATGTATGTGTATGTATAATGTGTACATATGTGTGTGCTTGAATATGTGTGTGCATGCATGTGTATGTGTTTGTGAGTGTGCATATATATGTACATGTGTGTGTTTATCAACAATGGGAGCATGATCAATTTTAATGTCATAGCTTTACCCATACGTACACATCAATATCATTATACACATGCATTTAACTATTTGTGCATATGTGTGTGTGTGTATATATATATATATATATATATATATATATATATACATGCACATACATATGTATATCTTATATACATATATGTGTGTGTGTCTGTATACAGCCACTCTAATGGGAGCACTTAGTTTCTAAATTGCTCTCTTCATAAACGGGATTGTCAAATATGTATAAATCAGAGCTTATGGAGGGAATCATTAAAATCCAAAGTGGAGACCGTTTTTGAGTGCATTATAGTCCTTCATTATGGTTGCCAGTAGTAAAGTTCTGCAGCCCTATTTTATTTGAATTCAGCCTGATTAACTGATAAGATTTAGGTCAAATCAAACTGATCTCAGATTGATAATTGCTTCTTTAGAGGAGGCCTTTGATAAATGTTGTAATAAGTAACATGAAGAGGTCGTTATTATCATCATCATCATCATCATCATTTAACACCTATCATTTTGAATGCTTGGGTTGGATAAGTTCAACAAGATCCAATACATCAGAGCACTGTATTGGATTCCAGTGTCTGCTTGGGCATGGTTTCTGTGGCTGGATGACTTTTTTAATGCCAACCACTTTACAGAGTGGATTGAACACCTTTCTTTTTAATGGCACCTGTTCTAACGAGAATTGCTTCATAACTTGCCAGGCTATGAGCCCAAAGAAGCCCCTGTAACTGAAGGAGAAGTGAATGTGTGTGATGAATGTAGGTGGAAGAATGAAGTTGGTAAGAGGAGAGGGTGGTGGAGAATTCTCTGATATTCTTTACCAATATTGAAATTAAAAGCAAGGGATAAATATCCAGAATGAGCAGTTGGTTAAGAGTTATCAATAAACTTACACCATTCTTAGTTTATTAGGATTTTTCACAACTAAAACTTAAGAACATCAACCACAGTTTCAATAAAATGATTAGTTTCCAAAAACCAAATTATCTTTTTTAGAATAAGATTGATTAAAAGCAGGACAGCTTTACAACTTTTACTGAAAACCTTAAAAAAATTTTTAATTGTACTAAAAAGACATTTAATAAATGTTAAATGTAAGAGTATGAAGATCTTTTACTCTTCTGAAGTGGCATAACATCTCTCTAGAACTAATAATATAATAAAATGTATCTGATGCATTCTGTAAAGAGGTTGTTGTTGTTAAGAAGGGCATTCAGCCGTAGAAGCAAAGCCACAAATAAAAAATGAAACTCAAGCAAGATGTGGTGCTTCTGACTTTTCCGGATGAACTCTGCTCCCAAATATATGCTGATTCAAATCGTATGAGCAAACATAAAACATGGCGTTAATTATGACAATTAGAGAAGTACACACTTTTATGAAGAGACATAAAATAACAAAAGAACACAAAAATATTCCATTGTTGCAAATTTGATCTTTTTGCAGACCTTATGGAAACATTATGATTTTGAAAATCTCACTGTAACATGGAATTCTATAATGCAAAATTTATTTTGCCAATAAATTCTACATTACATGGAAGTCAGAAAAAGAAGTTTCATGTTAGACTTCCCGGTTATGACAAGATATTCAGGAAGGAAACACTTCTGTAATCACAGAAAATTCTTGTATAAATATTGTCATTAAGAACAACATCTAATTGCTTTCAAACCTCTAATTACTTTGTTGTGTGTTAAAGAAACCATAATAATTAGAGAAGTAGACTTAATAGGCAAATTCACATTGATGACAAGAGAGGTGCAAATAAATCTTCTCTACTTCCTGAACCAATTAAAGCTTCAACATTTTTATTATTCATTGTAAATGTAAACAATTGACTGTAAAGTAAAATTTGAACAATAGCTACCAATGCAGCAAAAATGGCACTTAATGACTTATTATTATTGTTGTTGTTGTTGTTGTTGTTGTTGTTGTTGTTAGTTTGCTATGATTTTGAGTTGTCATTCTATGTTTTCACATGAATGACAAACAGCTTCCTTGACTGGACAATCCTGTTGTTTATAAATCTTAACAGCATGAAAATACTTGAATAATTCATTCTAATAGCAGATAGATGAAGCGAATAATTTCAATTAGATTGATCAACTTGAAGTGATTCTGATACCAGATTAGTAAAACTTGTTGGATGTGAATTCTAGTGATCAGCATTCGTCTGAACCGATTCTAATTCTAGTGATCAGCATTCGTCTGAACCGATTCCAATTCTAGTGCTTGCTGTGTAACATTATTCAATTTGGGTTAGATTCAGGAGAGATGGTCATTATGTCATTGCTATTGCT
The DNA here is from genome assembly GCF_001194135.2 of Octopus bimaculoides. NCBI lineage: Eukaryota > Metazoa > Mollusca > Cephalopoda > Octopoda > Octopodidae > Octopus > Octopus bimaculoides. The sequence goes on from NC_068988.1 coordinate 2,895,476, forward strand.
ATTACGACTGATATTGTGACTATTACAGCTTTTACAGCAACTCAGAACAGCCTTCTGTTGTGATCTTGTTTCAAGGAAATTCTTTATAATTTCTTCACAACATTCCATGGAAGATGTTGCTTTAAGACAATAATCTTGGTTTAAATGTTAGCATGCATGAATAAAATCTGTGATTGTATTTTTATGCATTTGGCTGATGTGTTATAAATAATTTGGGGGCAAAGCCCACACTTTTTTTTTTTGTTTTGGTTTAATGTTGACAGAGTTTATTAATGGAATTGGTAAAGGTATTACACGATCTGATATGTTTATTAATATTCTTATTCTTTTATTCTTTTTCATTTGTTTCAGTCAGTTGACTGCAGCCATGCTGGGGTATTGCCTTTCATATGTGTATATATATATATATATATATATATACGATGGGCTTCTTTCAGTTTCCGTCTACCAAATCTTCTAGTCAGCCGGAGGCTATAGGAGAAGACTATAACACTTAACAATTGCAATACTAGAATGACCACTTGACCAGAGCTTAGATAAAGTGTTTGTCAGGTTGAGTGCATTTGTATTTCCTTACACTTGTTGTGTTGGCATAGTTCTTTGAATGGGCAACACCTGCTGTTACTGATCTCCAAGAAACACCAGATGAATTTCCTTTAAATTGAATCCTGCCATCTTATGTAAATTGAAGTCGTATCATCATCATCTTTCGTGTGATATGAATGGTGACATAAAATGTAGTCTTAGATAGACCTATTTCTAAAGAGACAGTTGTTATTGTGGTAATAACTGATCTTAGAACCATTCAATCA
>NC_068988.1:2901287-2908984 GCF_001194135.2 Octopus bimaculoides
CAACTAAAAAAAAAAAAAAAAAAAAAAAATACAAATTAAAGAAAAGTTGGCTGAATTGCTGAAGGAATGGAACATCAAAGAAGTAAACCGAATGCTAAGTAGTTGATGTCCTGGTTGTCTTTGTTGTTGCAGTTATTGTTGTTGTTTTTGTTGTTGTTGATCAAGCCAACTTACAATAAGAAAAAATTCCAACTGTGCACATTTCATTTCTTTTCTGGACACAGTGTAGAGATCACGTAGAATGATGTGTCTTCATTGACTTCTTATTTTTGTAAGAAAGTAGGTTGTGAATCGAGAAAAAAATCTGACTGCTATTCCTAGCAAATCCAGTGATCATGTAGAAGCTCTATCGTCAACTTGACATGTTAAAAGAAATGCTGTAGCATGGTCTAAATAAGTTGCAACTTTTTCTAAAACCTGGTGATGGCTGCAGCGAATGCAAGGAGAATGAATCCAGTCAAAGAACAACAATTCTTATTTATTTATGAATTGCAAACTGGGACAAACGACTGCCAGTACTGAGAAAGGGTGAGACCCTGAAACCAGCAGGTCTACCGGTCTTGCCGCTGCTAGATGGGAGTCGCTAACTCCCTTGTTTGCAATTTATCGGACATAGATATTGTGTCACTAACCATTAGTTACTGTTGCAATTGCAACCCTACTATAAAGTGGTGCAATCTCTTAAAGATCTTGACTTGGTACCCCTCTGCATTGTATAATATGGAGTTGTCAATTGAGTCAGACACAAACAATTTCTATTTTAAGTTCTTACTGGATAATCATTTTCAGTCCATCATTTTAAAACTTTGTATAGTTTAAATGATGATTACTCATTTATATTTGGCAAATGTAATTTTATTCATGTGCAAGCATCTCAATGTTTGCTCCTGTCTAGAATTTATTATATTACCATTTTAACAGATATATATATATATATATGTAGTCAACACGTGAGTTCTGAGCATTCTCATTATAGAAAACATGTATCCATGCTCTAATAATTTGAACTTAAACTTCAAAGTCTTTATGGAGGACTAAGTGTGCAGGGTAAAGAATTGCTGTAAGAGCAATCCAGATGAACTGGTTGTGAGGCAAATAAACAGATAAACATGCTTAGGATTGTTATATAAAATAGACATACATATATACACATAAATATATTAAAGGACATATACAGAGGGAAGCAAAATTGAAAATAGTCAGATGAACATTTCATGTATCAGCATAGAAATATTTATATATTTATTGAACAAATTTACATGGAGTACAAAAAGTACAGAAAACTAAATGGAGAGGATAAAAAGTTAAAGAGATGCAACCAGTTGTGGATGCATACAAGCATTACTGTAAACCAGCCCCCTGTGTTCATGGTTGAAAGACTAACAACCTCCAAAACATCTAATATATTAAAAAATTGCATCACCTCCAGTGTTTGGTAATAATGAACAAACTACTTTGCTAGGCCCATCAGAACATTATATATTTCATCTTTCATTCGCTCAAACAAAGACAACACATTGCCATTTTAAGTTGGATCACAAAAATATTATGCTGACCTGGTATTCATGCTATTTGGTTTAATATTATTATCATCATTATTTTGCGCATGTACGTGTGTGTGTCTGGTGTGTTTTTGTGTTTACCCTTGTAACCATGCCCCAATAGCGATGCTTCAAAGAAAAAGTAAATGGCCACAATTGAAATTGAAATGAAAATAATAAAGATAATTCAGCAAACATTGGAAAAGCATTAAGCGTTAATCAGTCAACAATCAGGACAATCTAAGAGAACAAATAAGATTAATGGACATGATTTGTAGCTTGGATGAGAAGAGTCTCCATTCCAATGAAAGTGACAATTGTCACTAAGCAACACAGTGGTTTAATTATTGTCACAGAACGACTATTATCAATTTGATTAGCGGATCAAAACCAGTGTAATACACCTATTAACCTTGGTTTAGTGCAAGAAACAGCTTAAAGCATGAACTGCAAGTGAATGTTTTTGTGAGAAAGAATTTATTGTGAGTTGGGCAGTTCAATAGTTTCAAAAAGAGAGGAACTTCCTCAGAATTAGAGTGCAAGGCAAGGCTTTGGTGCTGATGCGCAGAGAGATTATGAAAACGGTGAAAAAAGAAATTACTTGAGAAGGTTACATTGCAGGGTGAATGTTTAATGGATTTTCCAAACTATATCACTCTCATCTGGTATATTTTGGAAATGAAGTGGATTTTAGGAAGAACACGAAACACACACAAACATGCCTACATATACTTCTCTCTCTCTCTCTCTCTCTCTCTCTATATATATATATATATATATATATATATATATATATATATATATATAATAATAATAATAATAATAATAATAATAATAAAAATAATAATAATAATACACATGTATATATATATATATATATATATATATATATATACACACATACATATATGGTGTGTGTGTGTGAGAGAGAGAGAGACAGACAGACAGACAGACAGAGTGAGTGGGGTAGATAGATAGATAGTTATACAGCTATGCATATATACATGTGTGTATATATGCATGTATGTTTGTATATGTGTATATGACTCAAACTTTACTCCTATAACAACTCTTTAATTGCAACCATGTTCAAGATAGTATTCTTGACTAACAGAACAGGTTTTACCCTAACTTCTTATTAAAGTGGTCAGTGGTTGTAGGAAGGGCATTCAGTTGAAAAATTAAACAGGTTCCACCCTTCCTTCACGGTTGAGTAATTAGGCTGTAAAAAGTGCTTTCTGATATAAAAACAATTGCACTAACAAAAAAGAAAAAAAGAAAAATATCCCATAGGAGAAAGTAGGAAAAAAAATGATATTTAAACAGCAAGCAAGCAAAAAATATGTGTTTATGGTTTAATGGTTAAAATATGTTCTACCTTTATATTCTTTTACGCCTATTTTATAGTCTAATTCACTTCCTCTCTATTTACAGCCCTAACAAAAGTAGTTGAGCGTGCATGTATGAATCTATGTGCAAACACTGTGTGTATACCTGTGTATATGCTATTGTTTTATACAGCATCTAAACAGCCTGTAGGGGTGTGTGTCAGAAGAGATGTTTATGTATGGGAGCAATTGCATTTTACTGCTTTTCATTTTGTCTCAACTTCCTGATAAAATGGTAATTTTACAGTACAATATTTTAATGCTCATATACATTATTATATAATGTCAATGCTTTCATGAATCAAAAAGTTGATGATAAACTCTGGTTTGTGTAGAGTTAAGTAGAGGACAGAGAACTATAGACAGCCAAGTTAGTTATTGGATAACTAAGTGTGAGAGTTAGGTTTCATCGATATTGACCACGCTCGGCATCGGAAGCCAAGACACAAAACTTCTGATGCAGTAAACAGTGGTATTTTAAATCAATAAGCATTTTGTTAGCTCACTGAGCTGAGTTTGATTTATTCTGTTGATTTGAATCAAAATAAAACACTAAAACCAATAAATAACAAAACCTAGGAGATTCTCAGTAGTCTTATGTTTTGGTATGTATTGGTTAAGTTATATATTGTTGAGGAGGTCTAATAAGGCTGAAGCCTGTTTGGAATTGTTTCCCACTGTATTCACCCAAAACCTTTCAGTATTTAGTTATTTGGGTTTTAGAGTTATCTGCATTGTTCTTCTTGACAAGAATTAATATTTTGTAAAATAAATGTAACACAGGGCCAGAAATTCGAGGAAGAGGATTATTTGATAGCCTCAAACCCAATGCTTGATTGTTACTTTATTTAATCAACCTGGGAAGGTAGAAAGCTAAAGTTGAGACTTCAGTGGGATTTAATCTCAAAACATAAAGTTGCAGATCAAATATTGCAAAGCATTTTGTGTATCTCTAATAACTGTGCTTATAATAATGCTCTCTAATAATGATTATTTCAAACATTGGCACATACCTTAAAATTCGAGGTTACGATTAGACGATAGCATCAAACCTGATATTTTACTGGTTATTTTGTTTTATCTACCCTGGAGTGATGAAATCCAAAGTAAACCTTAATGAATTTGAACTCAAAAGACAAAGAACCAGAACAACATACTGCAAGGCATTTTGTCTGATGCTTCTATCCAATTCCCTAATCTGCCACCCTAACAAGAATTGTTAATTTAGCATTCTTTTGGCTCCTGAAATTCTTTGCACTTAACTAAAGGCATCTCTGAAAATTTATTTATCCAATTTTTATTTTAAGTTACTGTATTGGTGAATGTTTTGTGTGGCCAACATGTTGTGGGATTCCACAGTGAAGGAAGACCCTTGCTAGGTTGAAACAATCACTAAAATCCATACAGCTTAATGTAACATCTCAGGAAAGTTATTGCCTAGATCAATCTGGGAGCCATAAAATGTATCATGATGCATCTCAACAATTTGAGTTGAAGAAAGAGAACAATAAAAGAACTATCCTGTAATCAACAGATACATTTGACCAATCCCAGGCAAAAATCAGAATCATCAATGTCCCCAAAGTAACTTCATAGCAAAATCCATTCCACAACTCAAATTATATTTATGCATCCATTACAAATAAATGCAGCTTCCCTTTTTTATATTTTTATTCTTTCCTTCAAACTTTTTTCATTGAAATTGATGGGAATGACCATCATTTCAAGTTATAATATCAGTGAATGTTTTTACTCAAAAATTTTTATTCACTCAGGCATCTTTGGTCTTGGCAAATGCTGGTTCAACTGTGTTTATCTGATGAGGTCAAATAATCTTTATGTATAAAATTTAACATAATTTGTATTATTTATGAAACACCATACTGTTCTATCAAAGCACATACTACAACAACCTAGAGACTGGTAGCCAAACACCTTATCCAGAATGTTTGACATCTAATTAACAAATAAGATTGTTAATTAACAGAGTCTTTATAGCATAAGACAAAATTGCAGAATTTGATTTGGTTCACTACATTATCAGTTGGAATCCTACTGAGGTCAGTTTTGCTTTCCACTCTTCTTCATTTGTTCATTCATTTTTACATCTGTTTTTCCATGCTAGCATGGGTTAGATGAATATATTTTTGAGACATCGTTTTACAGCTAGATGTTCTTTTCCGTAACCCTTGCCAGTTTTTCAAGGAGCTGATAAAATAAAGTACCATTCCAGTGCAAGGGATTGATAGAATTGCTGGAACATTGGTTGAAATGTTCTGTAGTATTTGTTATGGTTCTGTAGTTGGATTTCTTATGGGTTAAACTTAATTCTTCGTCCATTTTAACACCACAAATACCTAAATGCTGGGTACCTTTACTAGAGTTCCCTTTATTCAAAGTATTTGGGCAGGTCTTGAATTTAAAGATAACTTCCTTTATCGCATCAGTTTCTGAGGCTCTGAAAAAATAAATACATGTTTAAAAGTTCGTGGGCACTGCCCCTCCATCCCTGACTAAAGAGTGAAATTAAAAATACATTACTAAATGGAAAGAAATTTAAAAAATAATAAACAAAAAAACACAAAAAATGTTGAAAATAAACAAAGATAATAATAATAAATGAATATTGATTTGCAAAAATTGTAAATAAAAGAGAATAAGGGAGGTTTTAGTTTTGTTTGGGACAACCACTTTAGTAACAGCAGTATAATAAAATGTATCTAGTTCACAAAGTAGACTAGTGACAGGAAAAACATCCAGTCATGAAGGTCAGATCATAAGAAACAACATATACAGGGTGGCCCCAAAATAGGTTTACAGTTATTCAAATATTTCTTTCACATTCATATATTAACAGTTAAGATCTTAATTATAAAAGAAATATGAAACCATTATTCTATGCTAATTTAGTTAATTTTGTCAAACTCCCTTTGCAGTTAGTAAGATAGAAATTTAAACGTAATAAAATAAATTTAAGTGCCTACGTGATAACTGTAAACCTACTTTTAGGTCACCCTATACAATAAAAGAATCAGTTTTTTTTTTTGTTATTTAGTATGTCAGATGATGAAGATGCACATTGGATGGCAAGATGCTGAGACACCACTCAACCCATGCTGGCAAGGACTAAATGATGACGATGATGATGATCATAAATTAGATGCTGTAGGAGATTCAATTGGTTGACTAAAATTATTTTTATATATTTATTTCTATTGTGGAATTATAATTCTGTCAGTTTGGTTTTTGTTTTTCTTCATTCTCAATTTAATAAAATAAATACCAGTTATATACACTGGTCAATGTGACTTGACTATACTCTTAAACCTTATTGTATTCCTAGCATTGCAATTAATTAAATGTTAATGGAACACCAGAAGTGCAAGCATGCCAAACTAGAACTTTTCAGTATTTAGTTGCCATTCCTCTACCTTCTGAGATTAGATCCTTGCAGAAGATCAACTTTGGTTTTCATTACTCTGGGGTGAATAAGATATCTGTGGTCAATAAAATAAGCACCAAACATGTTATGGCGTTAATTCAATTGATTATACAAATTCTTCATATTTGCATTAGTCGAAGAAATCTTTATTAATTGCATAATATAAAGTTTGTATTTATATTATAACCCCTCCCCCCACTTTAACTAATCTTCTGTAATTAATGGCCATATGGTGCAAGATAATACAACCTGCTGCCACTTATTCTGCAGGGATTAGTGTCAACATAAATGAAACGTGAATTACCAAAGAAAGGGAATTTTTCTCTAACTGTGAAAACGAAAAACTCATGGAAATATTTGCTTTGCATTGAGTGCAGGGGCACAAGTTTGAATCAAGTTGGTCAGAGAAAACATTGGCAAAAACAAAAGCAGGTGAGAAGCAAATTAAATGAAACAAGGAATGACAAATGTTTACATTAAAATGTCATTAATTGTAAACAGTGTCAGTAGATACTGTCATAAGATCACCAAGGGAAGTAACTGAGACACGGGGCAAGCAGGAGAGACTGGCATATAGTCGTTGGCTGTGCTAGAAATAGCAGCCAAATCCAATTTAATATCATACCTTTCCATCATAGAAAAAGTGAGGACAACACGTTGAATATGATAGTCCTACATACGCGATGTCTTTACAAAAGGACAGGATGGTCACAACTTGAATGCCTTTGATCATTAGGTCTACACACTCTACCATTGCAGACATGGGAATAAAGCAACTGAGAAGCAAAGAAATGGTAGATTAAGGAAATGGTGGAAATTCCATAGAAGTTTTAGCTTCTCTAGATTCTCAAATTTCACCTATTGTAAGCAAACATAACAATGCAGGAACTACTACATGGTTCTTTGGTATGCTAGAAATAGGAAGTAAATTGGCTTCAGATGACAACCAGCATGCTAAATCTTAGAGAATACAGTAGACAATGTCCTTCCTGATATATACAATAGTGTTGACCAAAATGTGCTAGATTATAGAAACGGTTTATCAAGAGTGACCTGTGCCACACAACAACAATAACTATAGTTAAACGAGACACCATCAGCCAGAATAATGGACATAATTTGTGACACAGCTCCATATTCTATGAAGTATTGCAAATTTAATGTGAAACCAAGCAAGTGTATTCTTATAATTTAAATATAATTAACTTCTAATTAATTCTAATATATTCTCTGTGCAATTTCAACTTCATTTCTCCTATTCCTCCACTTGTTTGGATTAATAAGAATTTTTCTGCATATATATATATATATATATATATATATATA
>NC_068988.1:2909017-2912683 GCF_001194135.2 Octopus bimaculoides
TATATATATATATATATATATATATATATGCAGAGAGAGAAAGAGAGTTAGATAGAGAGGGGAGAGAGAGAGAAAGAGTGACAAAAAAGGGAGAGAGAGAGAGAGAGAGTGTGTGTGTGTGTGTGTGTGTGAGAGAGAGAGAGAGAGAGATAGAGAGAGAAAGAACAGAGATAATGTGAAAGTAAACAAATAAATATGCTTGGACTTGATATATAAAGTATCCATACATATATGCATGTAAATATATATTGGGGTATATATAGAGAGAGAAAGAAACACCAAAAATATTCGGAAAATGAATATTCATGTATAAGCAAATAAATATTTACAGAACAGATTTACATGGAATACAAAAATGCAGAAAACTAGGGGAAGAGGGCATGGTATTTCAGGTTCAACAGCTGTTTCTGGAGGGCTGGAAATACATAATAGTTGTAATGTTGACAGATGGAGCGTGCAAAAAGTCAAGAATATGCAACCAGTGGTGGATGCATACAAACATTACCGTAAATCTGGCCCTTGCCTTCAGTGTGGAGAGATTGTCACCTAACATTTTAGATAATAATGCAGGGGATTTAATGGTAGAAAAAGGCAAATTGAAGTAGGTAGAAAGAGGAAGTAAGCAGTTTACCTAGCGAACTTAGTCCTCAATAAATATTTTAGAGAGTAAGTTCAAACCATTTGAGCACTACTAAGTGTTTTTTACATTGAGCATCTTTAGATCCCACCTGTTGAATCTCTCTCTCTCTCTCTCTGTATATATATATATATATGTATATATATATATATATAACAATAGGATTGAAAGAATCAAATAGAAGTCACAGTTAACTCTCCACCTGGTGTCTGGCTATCAAGAAACAGTGTGGTTAAGGATAGGATGTAAACTCATTGTTGTCCTGAAAAAATCCAGAAATGGCTCTGCTGGAGTCTATATATAAAAATGGTCTAAATAAGAAAATGCAATGTCAAAATTCTTTCAATCTTCATTCTTTTACCTTTTTTATGAATTTTCTGTGTGAAGAGACTACCTTGCAGCTGGCATCTTTGAAGAATTTCATTTCCAGATCATTCTTTTTCCATTGGTGAGGAATATAAAATACTTTTTACTTTTTATGTTTTATTTGTTTTAATCATTCTGCTTTACCTTTATCCTTTCAGGGTTAATAAAATAAGTAATAGTTGAGTATTGGAGTAAATAAAACCAACTAACACACCACCAAAATCGCTGGCTTTGTGCCAAAATGTGAAACCAATATTTCTCAACAACTATTATTGTTTTTGTCCTCATTTCATATCTATCGTAACATGCCATGGACTAAATTTTTCAACTATAACTTATTAATTACCAACACTAATTTTAATAATACAAGAGCCTAAACGAAGTGTTTTGTAGTTCTTGGATCAAATACTATCAAGGTGACCCCACTTTTATGTATAGCCCTTTTAGTTTATGCCACATAAACATTGATGAAAGACTTTCTTTAAGATTGCTTACATTCTTCATTGAAATGATAAATATGGTAAGAAGGGTAAGGAAACTCCAAGAAGGTAATTAATTTAGATTAAAATCATTGTGTTGAAATTGATGATATTTGGAAATCTTTGAAACATTAATAGAATTCTTCAGCATAATGTTCTGGTTAGTTTAGACACTACCAAATTTCAAGAAGCCTTAAAATGTATTGAATATTGAACCTATTACAACCAATATATTTGTGACACAAGTTTGAATGCATTTATCAGAACACAACAAAGTTAACACGGAAATGGTCTGTTGTGCATTTTCACCTGCTCTAAAAGCACATAAAAGTCAGAGCAATAGTTTTCAAATATTAATTACTGCTTAACGAGACTTTATTAGTCTACTTAGATAAGAAAAATATGAGCTGCAAATGCCAACTTAAAAATTTGAATTCAAAATATATCTTAATAACGTACAAAAATATTTAAGCTTAGACACACAATACAGAACAATTTATGGATATACATGTACGATGTATATCTGTTATAAATTCATCAATTTGTCTACATACGTACGCACACACACACACACACACATGCGCAGAGAGAGAGAGAGAGAGAGAGAGAGAGAGAGAGAGAGAGAGAGAAAGAGAGTGAGACTGAGAGACAGAGAGTGAGAGAGATGAGCTTTTTTAAAATAATACGCTCTAGTACCAGGAGTTGTACATTCACACAAAGCATTCCTAAACACCTTGTTTATTAAATACCGACCCATACAAAAGTGAAATACTTTGTTGCTGATCCCCTACAAATACAGATTTACATGGTTTATTCTTAACGAGGTACTTTATTTCTAAATATCGCACTAAAAGTTTGGCATCCAGGCATTTTATCCAAGCAAACCCTATTCTGAAGCAAACTGCACTTTATCCAGGTGAACCCTATTCTAAAGCAAGCCACACTTTATACATGTGGCCCCGATTTTCTGAACAAATTTTAATAAAATTCTCTTTGCTACTTTCAAGAACTGACCTATTGATTTAAAATGTTTGTAACTGTTATTGTTCACTGTACTTACTCTGCCTATGTAGCAACTTCTGACAATCATATTGTTCTGGTATCATCATCATCATCATCATCATCATCATCATCATCATCATCATCATCATCATCGTCATCGTCATCGTCGTCATCATTATCATCATCATCATCGTCGTCGTCGTCGTCGTCATCATTGTCATAATCATCCTTTAACGTCCATTTTTCATGCTGGCATAAGTTGTCTGGTACAACAGGCAAGCCAGAGAGCTGCATCAGGCTCCGGTTGTCAGTTTGGGCATGGATTCTGTGAGTGGATACCTTTCCTAAAGCCAACCACTTTCCTGAGTGTGCTGGGTGCCTTTTACACGGTACCAGCACCAGTGCATTTCATGTGGAACCAGGATGGGTGTTCTTTTGTGTGGCTCCAGCATCAGTGCTTTTCATGTGGCACCAGCACCAGTGCTTCATATGTGACACCATTAGAAATACAAACTATTTAACGAACCAAGAGACTAACAAGTGACTGAAGTTTTTTGAGTATACTTAGGTTGATGGAAACTGTATGGAAGCCTACAAGGGAATTATTCTTAGTCTTGAATGGTTTACTTAATTAATTACCTGAATCAGTTCCACAAACTGGCCCTTGTGTGACTTTAGCAGAGTCTACTCTGTTGTAAATATATGGATTCTTCCATCCATTCTGGATTTGTACCTAATCCTTTGTGGCCCTGTCTACTGTTGCTCCAGTCTGGCAACATAGTTCCATCCTTGTTTCATATATATGAACGCACTCAACCTCCACATATCCCATTCATCACTCTTATAATTATTTCTGTTTGCTCTCGTTTCTCTACTGGAATTCATAAGTTACCAATATTCTTTGTAAAACCCTAAGTCATTAACGAATTAATTCGTTTATATGTTTTAAATTCACACACACACACACATGCACGAATACACACACACTCACACACATACAGGTACACTCAGTCTCTCTCTCACACACACACATACACACACACACACACACACACGCTCCTTCATAAAAACACACAGACAGACACACATATATATACATTCATAGAAACACGCACATTCACAAAGACACACACACACACACACACACACACACACACACACACACACACACACACACACACA
>NC_068988.1:2912816-2927816 GCF_001194135.2 Octopus bimaculoides
ACACACACACACACACACACACACACACACACACACACACACACACACACACACACACACAAATCTATATTTTTATTTTATGTTGAAGTTTCACAAACTGCAACACTGAGTTCCATCTTTTGCCAATTCTCAAGCAATGAAAGAAAGGAATCATTCAAGCTTATATTTATATGTGAAATAATAATAAAAATAAAGATTGTTAAACAATAAGATATGAACAATAGAAAGTTTTTTGGTCTATTTGGAGAAGGTAACAACTGTATGATACAAGTCTGTCTAATGTTCACCTGCTAATTATTTTGAAATATTTCAACAGAAATTTCACTTTTTGATGACAAACATTGTATATGAAGTACACATTAACAAAAGAAAACGTTTTTGAATTGCTTGGAACGTGTGACAAGCTCCAAACAATTCAAGAATGTCCGACAGCTGAAACAATATTTATGTTCATCAACTTAGAATTTGCCGTCGTAAATGGCTAATTATTTATTGCTTTCTAAATTTAAGGTGATATCTAAGAAATTAACTGTTGTATATTGTTATACTCTACAAACAAATCAAAAAGTTTTCTCTTATTAGCATGCATCTTATAGTCAACAATTTTTATTTCACACACACACACACACACACACACATGTATGTGTGTATGTGTATATATATATATATATATATATATATATATATATATATATATATATATATATATATATATATATATATACATACACACACATATATATATGTATATCTATACACACACACATATATATATATATATATATATACATTCATATATACATATATATATACATATATAGATATATACATTTATATATATATATGTGTGTATGTATGTATATGTAAGTATGTATGTATGCATGAATACACACATATACATACACATGCACACATATGCAAATGCACATATAAAACATTTGTAGATTAATTTCCTTCATTGCTTGAAAATCAGTAAAAGTTGAAATTTGTGAAGTTAGATTTAGAGAATGCTTTTGACAAGGTTTCTATGTTATCTACTGGTCACTAAGAAAGCTAGGGTTAGATGAATAGCATGTGATGGCTGGCTGTACAAACTATGTATAGAGTTGCAGTCAGCAAGATGAGAGTTAACAGTAAGTTTAGCGATGGTTTGGTGTATATGTAGAGGTCCAACAGGGCTCAGTCCTCAGTCCTTTCTTGTTTAAAATAGTCTTCCAAGTCATAACAGAGGAGTTTAAGGTTAGCTGTCGATGAGAACTCTTGGATGCTGATGACCTAGTTCTTATAGCAGAATTGATGAAATATTTGAAGAAGAAATTCCAGACATTGAAGCAAAGCCTGAGATTGAAACATCTTATAGTAAACTTAGTAAATAGGAAAGAATTCAGGACTCAGCTACCATGAAAGGAAATGGCTGTAATTGATATGCTAAAGAAGAAAGCAGTATAGGTAGAAACTGCATATAAGGTATCCAATGTAAAAACAGAATATACAAAAAGTGTAGCAGAATCAGAACCCAAGTTATAGATTCTTCCACTTGCTCTGAAGACATCCTAGAAGTAGTTGATATTTTTGTTTATATAGGTGGAATAATTAGTTGTTCATGTGGATGCTTTAAAAGCAAAGTAACAAGAGCAGGAATGGATGGGAAACATTGAAGAAGTTATTACTTCTGTCAGTGACTAGGTACTTTCTCTCTGAGTGAAGGGCAGATTATATGATGCTTGCATGTATGCGCTATGGGCCTTCATTTGTGAAGACTACACTGAAATGAAACAAGTATGATTTTCTGGATGTATAATGTTAGTATTCATGAATGATGGCACCAGTCCTGATACATTTTGAACAGACCTTGTATAGACCCAACCTGCATAAGTATATATAAACACATATCTTATGTCTATATATGGGTTTCAAATTTTAGCACCAGGCCAGCAATTCCAGGTGAGAGAGGAGTTATTTACATTGACCTCAATGCACAATTATTTTATCGGCCCTGAATGAGGAAAAGCATAGTTGACCCCCTGGTGGCATTTAGACACAAAGGGTAAAGATGGATGAAATGCTGCTAAGCATTTTCTCTGGCATCATAATGATTCTGCCAGCTTGTTACCATTCTTACCATTCTATATATTTTTATACAAACATTTTTTTATCTGCAAACATCCTTATTCTCATCATCATCATCAACCAAACAACTCCTTTCCAGGCTTGCATATGAATATATATATATGTGTGTGTGTGTGCGCATATGCATGTGTGCGCATGTGTGTGTGCATGTATGTGTGTGTGTATGTGTGTGTGTGTATGTGTGCATACACATATGCACACTGAGATATATATATATATATACACACACACACACACACACATTTAGGCATAAATGTTTATTTCTATAATCAGTATCTCTCACCTGTTGATCTCTCTCCCTCTCAATTCTCTCTCTTGCTCTCTATTTTTCTCTCTCTCTCTCCCTCTCTCCCTCACCCTCTCTCTATGTTTACATTTATTATGCAAATTCTTTTCCTTCCAAAATGTGTTTCCTTTCCAGAAATTTTCTTACCATCATACAAAAAAAGAAAAGAAAAAGGAACAAAATATAAATAAAAACAAAAATGTGCTACCATTTATTTTCTCGAAGATATTCAAACTATCTCTCCCCAGGAAAAGAATCCATCATCTTCAAAATGCACCACTCAAAGCCATTTTCTCTTGGCTACGGCAAAGAAACTCTCACCTTTTCTTTATTCTCTAACAAGTTTGGTTCCACCTTTTCTTCTCTGTATTTTCCTAATGATTATTTGCAAAAAATTTTCCTTCTTGTACTTTTATTTACAACCGTTTTAAAATTTGCATTATTTTGTTGTGTGAGCATTTGTGTGTGTGTGTGTGTGTGTGTGTGTGTGTGTGTGTGTGTGTGTGCAAAATCTTGGTTCAGATTTATGATAACAACAATTGATCTCGTTTTATTCCAACCTGTGTGTTGGTCATTCCACTTGCTAAAAGTAGTAACCAGATCTTCCTCTCATTGCACCCTACTGTCTTGAAAAGAAATAAAGGGACACTTTGGATGCTGTGGACTTGGGTACACAATGCCTGAGGAAATAAAGCTAGATGGTCATGACTGGAAAGCCTGTGGTGAATTAGTGCAGTTGTTAGAGTGTTGGGTTAAATACTTTGTCTAGAATCGAAGGGCCTTAGAGTCAACCTACCAAAAATCAATGTCTTTATAAGCACCCACTACAGCTGGCTGCTGTAGAAACTTTGCCAGATCAGATTGGAGCCTGGTGCAGCCTTCTGTCTCACCAGCCCTCACTCAAACTGTCCAACTCATGCCAGCATGGAAAGCAGATGTTAAACGACGACGATGATGATGATGATGATCACCTAGGAAAGAAGAAAGCTCTGAAAGTGATGCTGTGAGTGTAGTCTTTGCAAAATATGGAAACCATAAGAATATCTATGAAGACGAATCAAAGCCCTCCCCAGAAAGCTAATGACTAAATTTCTTATTTTATTGAACAATGGTAATATATTGCTCTGTATAACTTTGGTACAAGGCCAGCAATTTCAGAAAGGGGCAAAAGTTGATTAAATCAACCCCTATGTTCAATTGGCACTTATTTTCTTGGCCCCAAAATGATGAAAAGCAAAGTCGACCTCGGTGGAATTTGAACTCAGATTGTAAAGAGAGATGAAATGCCACTAAGCATTTTGCCTGGTGTGGTAGTGGTTTTGCCAGCTGACCGCCTTAAGCAAGGGTCATATATTGCCGTGTATAACTGGTTGAGTATTTAAAACTGAGCAGCACGTACACACCAAGTAAATAGATCAGTAGCTACGTTCTGTCTATGTTTTATGACCACAACAAAGAAATAAGTCTTTACATCATCATTAAAGATGTTATGATGAGAGAAGCCCTTATATGGTCAATAAAACAAATGAAAGAAACGTTGATGAGGTCACTAAAAGCAGCAAAGGAAACCTTTTAATCAGTCACCGAACCTGCTAAAGATATCAGACAAATCTTCCTGAAATTACATTCTACAACCAGAAAAAGGACACATTCCTGTGTTTGTAAAGATCGGATGGTTAAGCTTTAATAACTTGTCTGCTTGGAATGGTTGACCCGAAGCTAAGAAACAACAAGAGAGTGTCTATGTGATCGTTTAACCTGCTGGCAGTAGCAGACAAATTTCCCTTCAACTGTACTTGTCTTAATAAAGATCTAAGACTACAATGGATAATATAGAACTTTAAATAGTCAGAACGGTGAGGATTGGAATGTTTTTGATCATAGAGATGTTCAATCAGGACTGACCTGGGGCTAAATAACAGCAACAACAACAAACAAATCACCAACATTACCACCTCCATAATTGTTCCTGTTGTCATTGTCGTCATCATCATCATCATCATTACGATCATCATGTGAAAAGCATAGCAAGGTTTGGTAAAATCTATA
Organism: Octopus bimaculoides; assembly: GCF_001194135.2. Classification (NCBI taxonomy): domain Eukaryota; kingdom Metazoa; phylum Mollusca; class Cephalopoda; order Octopoda; family Octopodidae; genus Octopus; species Octopus bimaculoides. The sequence continues at coordinate 2,917,282 of NC_068988.1, forward strand.
GAAGATTATTTATTTCAAATTTCTTTGAAGGTTCCAGACAACTATATCTCTCATGCAGCAAGCATATCACTAGATGTTCGTTAATTATGTGCCATTTTTCTTTGAATGTTGGTTCCAAAAGGAAATGCTTTGCCCATAGACAGTGAAATCTATTAAAACATTGTTATTTACAAGGATTAAGAACTCATAAACTGTAAGATTACACACTTTAGATTGTAACGTCTAGAATGTAATAGAAAATCTAGAAGCTGGCTAGTAAAAGTTGATGGATTTTGATCACTTTATTAATATTAACTTCATAATTTGACAAACCTAGAACTTTATATTACAAACATCAAGAAAATGAATACTTGCCTGAAGGGTTTAATTTGAATTTCAAAAACTGGTCTATTCTGGAATGCTCAGAGATCCTATTGATAGCTTAATATTAACCAGATTAGATTTGAGATTCTATAGCCTTGGGTAATTAGAACTAATTGTCATAACACTGCATAGAACAATCTCATTAGTTAATACTTGTTTTTACAGTTACTCCATGAGTTAGACAGGTGTTGCAGAGTGTAATATTGCTATTTCTCTCTCAATGTTTTTTTTTTTTTCATGTGTGATGTACACCTCTTGTAAGCTTAAAACCTCACAAGTCAATAACTAGGTTTAAGCTTTATGCTTCGAAATGTCAATACATCTGCTGACAATATAGTTTAACTAACAGAAATACATTGTTGAATATGAAATGCCAGTTAATGCAAAAGATCAATGTGGTAGAAGCAAACATACTGAATATGCAGAGCACTTTTTTTTTAAATCCTGTTTTGTGTTTGTTTGTGTTATACATGCCATGCTTAGAAAATTCTTCCTTTGCGTGTTAAAATTATGATTTGTTTTTTTTTTTTGGGGGGGGGGGTTGCTTAAGCTGAACTGTCACAATTATGGAAAGAAAATAGGTCTTCTTTTGCATTCCTACAACAGACTATGGTGAAGATAGAAGAAAAGAATAGAATGTGGAGGAAGAGAGAAATGGGTGGGGGAGAGAAAGAAAGAAAGAAAGAAAGGGAGAAGTGAAAAGAAAAAGGTGTGGGTCAAAACTTTGGGGATAAAAACCAAAGAATATGATTAACAATTTCAAAAGAAAAATGTAAAAAAAAAAAAGCAACAGTATACAGCCATAAGAGCAAATGAGTAAAGTGATCAACAATAGAGAATCTTTGTGTTTCTGATTGTTTTGAGGGAGAGAAAGGTGTGTGAGGGGTGCAAAGAAATAACTTTCTTATGTTGTGAGGAATGTTGTTGTTTTACTGATAGAACAAAATTTAACAGAGAAAAAAACAAACAGAAATGAAAGAGTTAAAAGATAAAAAAAATAAACCAAAATACAGAAGAAATTAACATCATAATGTTTTTATTCTGGTGTTTGAGATTTTAGCTGGTTTTGTTTGTCTTTTGTTTGTTTTTTCTTGCCTTTCTTATCTAACAAATCTTCCTTGGAGCTACTGACCTAAAACACCTGATGCAATGAAAAACACAGCTGTTTTGACATGAAGAATTATCAGAGAAAAGTGACAGAATGGCAGAGAGAGAGGGAAAGACAGAGAGACTGAGAGAGAGATGAAAAGAAAGTGAGACAGAAGGGCGAGTACCTGTCTTGCAGTGTTCAGAGTAAATTTACTGTCTTAACTGATAAATAAGCAAATAAAACAATGAAACTAATCACATTATAGTTAAGTTTTGGAAGAGTTTCTTTTCCCTTTCTCTCTTTTCTCATTTCCTCTCACAGAACAAATTTTTATTTCGTTTTTTATATAACTATATAACAACATTTTATTACAAAGTAGTTATGATTTTCACCACTCAAGGTGTTTAGGTCACTTACTATGCAGAAGATTTATCACATAAAACAGCTATTTAAAACCTGACATTTCTAATGCGTGTGCAGCGATGGGAACTGTTAAATTTCAGAAGCAATTCTTTATTAATGTATTTTGAAGATTGCACTTAATAAACAATTATCTGGTTAAAAACAATATCTTATATGAATATAAGTTAATATTTGGAGCTGGGGAAAAAATGTCAAATTGAAAACCATGAAACATTCACTAGAAAATGATACATGGGTTTTGCAATTCTCATCGTCATAACACACACACACATGTACATAGACACACATGCACATGCACACTCTCCAGCCATGTATATATATATATGGATATGTTACATGACAAAATTGCTTTTTAATCACTTTTTCTATTATCTCACCTGTACATTTCTAAAGACTATGATAGACTAATGGCAAGAAGAAGAGATTTACAGATTTACAAAATTTTGTACACTAAGTATTATGGACTCATAGTCTGTTATGTGTGTGTGTGTGTGTGTGTGTGTGTGTGTGTGTGTGTTTATGTATGTATATATGTGCATGTGTAAATACAACCCATGCCAGCATGAACAATGGATGTTAAATGATCATTATAAAGATGATGATAGACATACATACACACGTGCAAATATATATATAGACATATATGCATGTATGTATGTATGTATGTATGTATGTATGATTATCATAGTTGTTTTTGACATCTGATTCTCCCATGCTGCCATATTTCAAACAAAACTTATTGGAGTAGTTTTCTACAACCAGAGCCATTTCAAATAGTTTTCATTCTTCCTCTTCATAAGCATCTTTCTCAGTCAATGATGAGACATTCCTTAAATCTACCCCACCAATTGCACAGGGTTTGGATCAATAAATTCATTATTTATAACATAGTCTTTCCAATGTGTACGGCAGATGGTTTGCCATTTTCCTTGATGGAAGTGTTCCGACCACTCTATGTTTGTTTGTTTTCTCACCAAAGATGCTGGAAGACGAAAATGGTGAGGCTCTGATCTCTGCAATCGATCACCACCGAAAAACAATTCACAAAATGTCTTTTAATTTAGTTTGTTGTTTATGGTTCTTTGGTTCTTTATATTTTAAGACAGAACAGTAGATAATTACGGATAGGTAGACAGAGCAGACAGCAACGTCTGTCATGTGACCAAATGTGGAGAACAGATGACATGTCACATGACCACCAGACAAGAGATAAAAGCCCAATGTTATTTTGTTTGTCTATTAATTATCGTTTTATGGTTTTTTCATAATTATAATTTCATTTTGATGTTTGTTTTACATTAAAGAAATTGAAGGGAAATAATGAGAAAAAAACAAACAAAACAGTTTATTGTTGTTTGGTATAACACAATGAGTTTATAAATTTAATGTGTGTATGTATGTGTGTGTGTGTGTATTTGTGTGCAGTACGTATAACACACAGATGCATGCACTCAGACACACACACACACAAGCACATAAATAGAGGATATAATACTGGAATACCAAAGTTAGAATGAAATATGGTGTTTTATTGAAGCTTAAAAACTTCACAATTTGTTGCTCAAAGTTTGATGTAAGTAATCATCAGGGAGTAGTCTTCTGTCTGATGATAGGTTGTGTGAAAGTCTGAATTACAGTTTCTGAAGTTCTTTAGCTTTAATATGACACTAGTAAGATAGATAGAGAGAAAAGACAGGCAGAAATAAAGAAAGACAGACAGATAGACAAACAGACAAATAAAAAAAATTGATAGATAGAGAGTTAAATAAATAGACAGACAAATATCAGAGATGTATTGTCTGTGTTAGCAAGGTAGGCAGTGCCTGCCCACATTAAACTCTAGATATTATTTGATACAAGAACCATATTAATTCCCATTCATTACAAACATATATAGGTTAATGCATGGAATAGAGGGTGTGATTCAGTCCATGGCCTGTATTTTGACATAAGATAGACATAATTTCTTCCTTGCACCTTTTAACTTCAATGTTTATAAAAGATGTAACACTTCTGAAACCAACTGACGTGTGTTCAGTTCCATTAGGCATTATATATGAGAAAAAAAAGGGCAGATTTCTTGGTGACAATTTCACTCAGTTCTATTAAAGAGTGTTGAAGACTGGATATGTATTACACAGTATATCATTGGTGGTGGCAGCTTTATCTGTTGGCCTTAAATTTAAAAATGTCAACCATATCAGTCACAGAAATGATTGAATACAAAATTTAGACTCATATAATACTAAAGCAACATAGATTTAAATTTTTACCTGCAGCAGTAAATGAATATTAATTAGCACGCCCAAATTAACCTGGATGTGTTGTTTATCAAATCATAAACTGCAGTAAATGTCTTGAGAAGTCTTCATGTACGTCAGAGGTTCTTGCTATTTTTTGTTTATGGACACCTCTTTGATTCCTATTCTGTTGGGGTGGACCCTCATAAAAATCCCATTATATTTTAATAATTAAATATTACAAGAAATTGTATTCTTTTTCTTTTACTGCTACTTTACTCTTTTACTTGTTTCAGTCATTTGACTGCGGCCATGCTGGAGCACCGCCTTTAGTCGAGTAAATCGATCCCAGGACTTATTCGATGTAAGCCTAGTATTTATGCTATCAGTCTCTTTTGCCAAATCTCTAGGTTACGGGGATGTAAACACACCAGCATCGGTCGTCAAGCCATGTTGGGGGGACAAATACAGACACACATACATATATATATATATATATATATATATATACATATATACGACGGGCTTCTTTCAGTTTCTGTCTACCAAATCTACTCACAAGGCTTTGGTTGGCCCAAGGCTATAGTAGAAGACACTTGCCCAAGGTGCCACACAGTGTGACTGAACCCTGAACCATGTGGTTGGTAAGCAAGTTACTTACCACACAGCTACTCCTACACACAAAATTGTTAAAACATTTTGTGTGTTTTAGATGTATAAGTGATTTATTGCCCATATATTCATCAACAAAATCATATATTAACCCAAAGGTGACAAATGGGCCCCAGTTGAAAACCTTTAGTGTTGATAAGTGATTCAAAATAGCCGAATAGTTAATTTAGTCACATAATGATGGATAGCAACTAGAGCTAGTGAAATTCACAAGCCCAGAGAATTGAGACACCCTTATATGGGATTGAACTTAGCTCTGCATGCTAACGTATCAGTTGTTAATATTGTGATTGTATCCTCTTCCATAAAAAGTGATCATGTGCAAAAGTTAGAAATCAATATTCTTATAATGCAGCTATTCACAATAACAGAATCATTTTGTTTCTATCACGCTGTTGATATTTACAGCAAGGTAGATGGGACCATTTGAGAATTCAGTGTTTTTACAGCTGCATACAATACAGAAACTAGCCAAATATCACAAGCATTTGCTCTGTAAGCTGGTTGTCTGATGCTCAGTGAATATGAGTGTATATATTCAAATGTTTACGTTTGTGTATGTGCCTTTGGCTTCATTGTCCCCATTCAAAAGTGGGAGCTGCTTTACCAGCTTATCCATCACTGCTGTTTATTAACGGCCATTCAGCTAATGAAGAACAAACTCTCCTACATCTGACATACATCAGTCATAAACAACATTGGGAAATTTGCCAGCAAGCTTTCGCCATGCATATCTGTAGCCAGTTTAGTTTTAAACAGGTTAGTATTAACATATCTAATGCAGGGAGAATGGAATAGATCACATGAAACACCATTACGCGATAAGGAAAATGTAAAATGACAAGTCAATGCTAAAAATTATTTTCATCGAATGCTGTGAGTGAGCCATAACCTGATACTGTGGTCTTTCACTTCGTTGCTGTATAAGAAAAACACAGGACGTTTGCTCAATGTGAAGAGAGTTTGATCAAAAGCCTCCATGATCAAAGTAAGTTTCAGTTTAAACAACAAAGGTAAGTTTATGTGGTCACTTATCATTCTAGAAATAGCAACCAAATATCTTTCGAATAATGCTGTCTAACAAAACAGAAGCTCACAATGGATAATGTAATCCTTGGTATATTATTCCCAGAAAACAAAAAAGTGGGTAGTTAATGGCTTAAAAGTATTTGTGCAAAGGTCTGCTGGGTCAGCATTTATTTGTGGTCTAAACAACAACAAAAGCAATAACAACAACAACAATCTCGATGATCAAATATGCAGGCAATATGAAAGAGCTGCAAATGTTGCTAGGATATCTTTTATGAGTATAATGTCCCATACATAGTGGAGAGGCTCTTGCACTGCATTAAAAATAATCTCTTGAAGATTGTAAATCATATACAAATTAATTCAAAGATTTACCACTAATAAACCAAATCAGAAGATATTTATGATTTCTTAAATTAACCATTTATGAAGGTACAGAATTCAATACATGAAGAATGTCTCAACATTTGGTCCAGTGATAGCGCAGCTAAGTACTTCATAAAGTTTCCTTACAAGAAGAATTACTGGACTCTGCAGATATAATATATACAATGCATATATGTTGTTATTGCCATTCCACATGTTATCTCTCTATATATAGAATTCTTTGTCTTTCTGTCTGTTCCCCATGCATTCTCAAATGGCTCAACCAAATCAAATCAAATTTTGCAAGGTAAGAGTATCACATCCTGCGAGTGTCAACATGAAATTCTTTTTTCATTTGGATTAGAACAATATAACATTGGCACTGGTTCGATATTAGGTGTCAAAAGTCAAAGAATAAAAGTGAATGAATAAGATCTAAATTGTAATGTGATACATTATTTCACTTTTATACTTTCACTTTTAATTCTAAAGCCGACGACGATGTCACATTTTGTATATGACTGTGTAGTTGTCTGTGAGTGTATCAGTGTGAATACGTCTGTCAGTGTGTGTGTCTTTCCATGTTAGATATATTATTAAATACACAAACACATCTACACATATATATATACATATGTGACGACTGACATGTGTAAATGCATGCTTGTATGTGTCTATCTTACTATATGCATATGAGGCCTGGCCAGTGTCAATATAAAATTTTATTTTCATTTCGAGTAAAACAATATAACATATCATAGATATGATCTTTCTATAGTCAACAGGACATTTTATACCACGATGACGATGACAGCATCACATTTTGCATATGACTATGTATCTGTCTGTGAGTGTATGTGTGTGAATGTATGAGTGTGTATATCCATCCCGTTCTTATAAAATTCATAATTCTGTCCAAATTGGTGTCTACACTCAAACTGTTGTTTCTGTAAAGCTTTAAAATTTTCAAATGAAACGAATGGCATGTGCTGCTCAGGTGGTAAGGTAAGATTGCCAACACTAGATGTGGCATCTCAAATTGTAGGTGCCCTAAGTATGATAAATAAAGGATGTCAGAAATATCTAGATAAAATCCCAGGAGAACCATGTCTCAGAAAAATCCCTAAGGTTGTGCTGACAAGTACTACCCACATCCTAAGGAAACTCCTATCAATTCAAATGTCTGTGTTGTATTACATGAAGATATTTCGCCACTGCCCATGCAACTTCCCCCCACCTCAAGCTTTCAGTCATACTGTAACATCTCTTATCTTTCACTCACCTCAGGACACTGGGTGTGTTTTGGCAAATGATTGTAACAAACATGCAGAACCGCTAAGTTACGGGGACATCAACACACCAACATTGGTTGTCAAGCGATGGTGTAGTGACAAACACAGACACACACACACATATATGTACGACGGGCTTCTTTCAGTTTCCATCTACCAAATCCACCGCCAAGGCTTTGGTGGGCCCAAGGCTATAGTAGAAGACACTTACTTGCCCAAGGTGCCAAGCAGTGGGACTGAACCCAGAACCATGTGGATGGGAAGCAAGCTTCTTACCACACAGCCACTCCTGCACATATATATGTTGTGTTTTACACACACACACACACACACACACACACACATATATATAATGACCTTGAACCCACAAGAGTAAACAAGAGAGACAGAGACAGGCAGAAACAAGGAAAATGCCCCTTATATTTGAATACTATGCAAATATTCTTTTATAAAACTTTTCATTTAATTTTCCCAAAATTTAATTGTTTACCATATTTAGAGTTGAAAAAGTCTCAATGACCGAAATCGGTACTAAAATGTTTTTTATAAAATTATCTTAGCATTTCTTACCTTCACCTTTTTTTCCGTATATATATATATATATATATATATATATATATATATATATATATATATATATATATATATATATATATATATATATATATATATATATATAGCACAACATCTAAGTCAGCTTGGAAATAAAGACTGCCATTTTGTATTAATACTGCATCTGTCACTATTAATTATATATGTATGTATATGTGTATCTCTCTATACATATGCTTCAAAGAAGATCAATGTATCAAAGAATACTGAATACATTAGAGACGTTTTGCTTTGTTAGGCCAACAGTTCAAGTCCTTAAGGAGTTATTTGGCTAGCTTTTCCTTTATCCCTGAGGCTTGTGAAATAATTAAAAATTAAATACTGATATAAGTACAATTATCTAAACACATCTCCAACCAGAAATATATTTTAGTGAGGAATGGTAGTTTCTGAAAATTAATTTTTGTTTTTGCCATCCGTCCAATATATTAGGAAAAGCCATCATTAAGCATATTAAATGCCATTTAGACAGCAATGCTTGTCTTCAATGTTGAAATGACTGTGAAGAATTTTTTTAAAAAATCACTTTGATTCTCTGTGTAATACATAATAGATTCCTAACCTGTTAACCTTTTACTCTCTCTCCTGCAGCATTCCAACAGAGTAAAAGTATTTAACTCAGCTGTGCCACCTTGAAGCCAAACATAATTTTCTCTTCATTGGAAACCAGGTTATTTTTTCCTAATCAATCAATTTTTCCTTTAAATTCAGCCCCTTCAGTAATATTGGCTGGTGTTATTGGAAATTGTTCAGCAACAATTCTATCATAATTTTCTGATTCTTTCCTTTCATTTACATCATTAAGTTTTGGCCCATGATTGGAAATTTCAAAATTAATCATTGCTCACCACAAATGGCAAAGATATCTATATCCATTCCATGAGTTCTTCTTTTGTTTTTTTTTTAGTCAGAAAATAGAAGTGAAATGATCTCATTGATTAAGTATTGAACTATTGGCTCATGCATTTGAAGTTCATATCCTTGGAACACATTTCGGTGTATTTCTGAACAACATTCTTTATTCTATTTTGCCTGGACACAGGTGTGGCTGTTGTGCTTAGGAATTTCATTATCAAACGTAAGGTCTCAGGTTCAATACCAATACAAGTGTCTTCTTCTGTAGTTTCAGGCCAACCAAAGCCATATGAGTAGATTTGGTTGGAAGAAACTGAAAAAAGTGTGCATATGTGTGTGTGTGTGTGTGTGTGTGTGTGTGTTAACATGGTTTGCTCTCGGGTCATGTGTGAAACTGAATTGCTACCATCTTATTGTGTTTCTGGACAAAAGCAACACTGTGCTGTATGGAGGTGGTTGACTTTGTTATCAGCAATAAGTGTTAGATATTCTAGGAATATTCAACCTCAAACCAAAGCCAACACCATACTGAGACTCTGGGACAATAATGGAACTGGAACATGTGTCTGTGAGTGATTGAGAAAAAGTTTGGGGAATAACGTTTGTTAAAAATTGAGCAGATGATTAACTAAATTCCATTTGTTACTGTCTTGTGGACATCATGTGCCTTCTTTCACTATTAATGCCCCAACTCTTCATTTAATCGAAGAATTTTTATCTCTTTCCTATGAGAATCTCAGAAACACCATTCTTTCTACTTTTACTGGTTACCAATTCTTTCTGTTTGGTAATTTTAATGCCAGGGTAGGTTGTGATTGTAGAACAACCTCATTGTGTTTCTGCCAGGTTGAAAATCCATTTTGAATACGAGAGTCACTGTTGATGAAGTCTTTGAGGAAATTCCATGCTACATTTGTCACAAAATATTCAAAACAAAGTTAGGGATACGTAGTCATGTGAAAGCCCATTGCAGAAAAGTTAACAAATCTGTAATAGGCATATGTCTGCAAGGATAAAATGGTTATGCTAATAATTGAATTGACAGCCACCATAAATAGTTGCACAGATATATCTAAAAGAGAAAAGGTGTTTTACTGTCTAAGCAAAAAGAACTTGGACATTCCCTAATGGCATCAGTGCTATCTGGCATCTCTGGAGAGAGAGAGTGAAACTAACAGAAGTTACCAAAATCAATGTAAATACTAAATAACAACTGATGAAAGCATTGTCACACAATGGAAGCAATATCATTATCATCGTTTAACGTCCATTTTCCATGCTGGCATGGGTTGGGCGGTTTGACTGAGGACTGGCAGGCTTGGGAGTTGCACCAGGCTCAAATCTGATCAGACAAGGTTCCTACAGCTGGATGTTCTTCCTAAAGCCAACCACTCCGAGAGTGTAGTGGGTGTTTTTTACGTGCCACTGGTAAGGGTACCAGTCAGGCGGCACTAGCATCAACCATGTTCAGATGGTCCTCTTTATGTGCTGTGGACAAATACTAAAAATATATATGCATACAGGTATATGTATTTGTACATGCCAAAATGTGTGTGGGCACACAGACATAGAAGAGTAGTGTTCATTAGTAAA
>NC_068988.1:2929797-2930885 GCF_001194135.2 Octopus bimaculoides
TATATATATATATATATATATATATATATATATATATATATATATATATATATGTATATATGTACATACACACAGAGGCATATATATATTATATATGCACACGTATTTATGTACCTAACATATGTATATGTGTATACATGAAAACTGTGTGTGTGTGTGCGTGTGTGTTATCATTTATTATACTTACTAAATATGTCATATCTAATTGTGTGTTTTGTTTTATTCTTCTAAGGAACTCGTACCAGGCAGTTATTGAAAGAAAGAGAAATTATTAGTTTAACTCCATTAAGATAAGAAAACTGCATCTACAGGAAATTGATGACATTACTCATTAAAATTATATGATTAGAATGTAGCAAAGTGAATTAATAACAAATTTTAGTCTCGGCCAATGACATCCTCTGCGTAATATTCAAACATAAGAGAAAGCAGATTTTATCAAGCAAACATCAAACATCAGTGGAGATGGCAGTTTTCTTTATATTTTTCAAACCCAGAATTACAGTAATAAATCAGTAAATTGGTCTTTGTAACAAGCAGTAACTCTCGGTCATTGATTGAGTCAGTTCATTTTATCTTAACTGCAGCAAAAGACAAAAGAGAAATAGCCTGCAATTTGTGAGAAAATTGAATGCACCATGTTTCTAATATATTCACCATTGATTTGACCTGGCTCTCAATTCAAAGCTTTTCAATCAACATCTTTCTTTAAAATATGTATAAACAAATTAATATCCTCACACACTAACATTCTTTTTCTCACACAAGTACTTTGTTAAAATTGATTTTTTTTTTGATACTATAAATTGAAAGTTATTTTTAAGCATGTTTGTCAAAATGTAACCACCCGAGTTGATAAGTTGGTTAGCATTTTTATTTCTTGTAAATTAGAAAGTTTATTTGTGGCATCCTTTTTTTCAAGACTGATGCCAGACAGGTAGGATACCAAAAATATTACCAACCAATATGCAAAATTTGCTTGCATATAAGAAGCAAGATATTGAGTGCCTGTAACTTTCTCAAAGCCAATACACACACACACACACACACACACACACACACACACACACACACACACACACACACAC
>NC_068988.1:2930895-2946879 GCF_001194135.2 Octopus bimaculoides
AACGTATATATATATATATATATATATATAGATAGATAGATAGATAGATAGATAGATAGATGATACTTAAATAGATTAATTATAGGATTCAATAGAATCTTGGCACATCAATAGGTAGGATGCCAGAAATGGCTTGGTACAATAACATAGGATTCACCGGGAAGTAAAACAACCATGAAGATATCGGGTTTTGACAGGGTGCTATAGATATGTAAGTACAAAATCCAATTTAAACCACAGATTTGATTCAGGGATGGTTCTAGTGTGACATAGGTAAAAAAAAGAACACGAATGAGGTTTAAAATTTGTGACAGCTGTTTCAATAGTATTTTATTGATGTATTCATAGATCACATCATATATAAGATGGAGAGTTTTATGCTATGATGTAATATATGAATAAACTGATAAAATTGTACTGAAACAGCTATTATAAGTTTTAAATCCCTCTTGCAGTTCTTTCATAGATATATATACTAGCAGCTAAACCTGGTTTCATCAGGCCCGTTTAGATGATGTGGCTGTGATCGTTTTCGGTTAGGCATAATCAATAACAGTGTTTCTCAACCTTATCATTTCAGGTCCCCTGTTTCGATTGGAGCCTTTAGCTGTTTGAAGATTTCATCAACCTCCAGTCACAAAATGGCTTCAGGAGTTGTGAAGAAAGAATTTGTGCGTAATCTGTTTCTGAGGGCTATTCTATTGGATATATGTATAATCATTAAAACATTTATTTAATTATGAACAAAGAAAGAAATTATACATTAATCCCAATTTTTGTAAGCAGTTGTATCTGTAAAAATTTTATTTGCAGAGAGCAGAAATTGAAAGATATATGAAATGGACGTGCATGTGTGTGTGTGTGTATGTGAGAGAGAAAGATGGTGAGAAAGAGAAAGTAGCTCATCCTCAGATGTTTCCAGGAAATCCTCAGAATTTTCCAGGAAGACCAATCCTCGGAACTTTCCAGGAATTCCGTGGAACTTTCCATGAAGTGCCATCCTCGAAACTGTCCAGGAAGTAGCTCATCCTCAAATGTTTCCGGGAAATCCTCGAAAATTTCCAGGAAGTACCACCATCGGAACTTTCCAGGAAGTAGCTTATCCTCGGATATTTCCAGGAAACAAGCGGAACTTTCCAGGAAAGACCATCTTTGGAACTTTCCAGGAAGTAGCTCACCCTCCGATATTTCAAGGAAATCCTCAGAAGTTTCCAGGAAATATCACCCTCGGAACTTTCCAGGAAGTAGCTCGTCCTTGGATCTTCCCAGGAAATCCTCGGGACTTACCAGGAAGTACCATCCTCTGGACTTTCCAGGAAATACCTCATCCTCGGATCTTTCCAGGAAGTACATCATCCTCTGATCTTTCCAGGAAGTCCTCGGAACTTTCCAGGAAGTCACCCCGGAACTTTCTTTACAGTTTCTACTCAAATTCTACTTGGAAGGTATTAACAAAACAAAACTACTAGAAGACATTTGTGCAATGTACAGCACTATGGGATTGTTGTGTCAACGCCCCCAAGCAAAGGAGTAGGATCACCCAAGACATATAAATAGAGGTAGTCTAGCCATGGTAGAGCAGTTGAGTAGCCGTCATGTAGCGGTTGAGTAGAGATCATTCGAAGGTGCTAGATAGCAGTAGCTTGAGACATAACAGGGATAGAACCCAGAAAACCATGGTTGAACAGCAAACTTCTGAACCACATGTCTGCATCTGGACCATGATCTGTACATATACATGACATAGGCATGTCTATATTTATTATATATATATATATATATATATATATATATATATATATATATATGTATGTATGTATGTATTATGCATGTTTGTCTATAGGTGTATGTACACTTGCCCTAATGCTTATCTTATGGACAGAGAAAATTAATTGTGGACAGAAACTGTCATTTCATGTGTTAAATCAATATTTAGATGAACGATGGATGCATCAGCCATACATATAAACCTTACGACTAAAATAACATGATGCAACATCGTCCATACGATCGGTATTTGTATTACATAAGAAAATGAATTTGTATAAGAAATTTTAATTATTACAGAACATCTTAATGTAATGTAGACCTCTGAAGAATCCTTGCACACAATATTCTCTGCAAAGATTTACTTTCATTCTTTGTTTTATCACATTGCTAACTTCACTTCAATTTCCTATTCTAGATGTAGCTTAAAATTAGAACTTAGTCACGGAAAAGCAAAGCAGGAAATTAATTCATTCCTGCATTTGTTAGGGATTAATTTTTAATTGAAAATGGAAAAAACAAACAAACAAACAAATTATAAAATTAACTGCTTCTTTCTCTTTATTTTCATTCCATGCAGTGTTGCACCTTAGTCCATCCTTGGAGAAGAGACAATATGTATCTCAAGGTATACAACTCACCTCAATAATTTAAAGTTAGTTTCTACTTTCCAATGGAATGTGCCTCAGTAATTTGAAGGTTTACCACATCTGAGTATGTCAGATGCAGCAAACTTTCTGTTGTCTTATATTTTCTTTGTGCTGTATATTGAGGAAGACTTAACAGCAACATCAGTGAAACAAAAAGGGAAGATCAAAGAGAGGTTTAGCATGGCTTCAGCTAATCTGGGAAGTTGGGAAATTCAGTCTCACGACTAAAACTGGACTTTATAGAAACAATGTCAAATCTGTCTTAATGTGTTCTTTCATGATAATTCTTTGAGAATCACATAGCAATTGTCAAAGAAAGCTTTTGATAAACTGATGATGTAATAGAAAGACCAAAACGATCAAAGATCCTTTCCAAGCCAGAAGCTCGTAAGGCACAACCCCATTGCAAAAATAATCATTTTCATCAATGTATTGGACTGAAATAATGTGAAATGTTCAGCTCAAGTATATAATGCACCACTTGGTCTAGGAATTGAAACCTCAATCTCATGATCATGAGTGCAACACCCCTAACCACTAAACCACTTGTCTCCATGATGATGCTTATGACCAAATTCACACACATACACGCATGCATAAACAAACACATTCGTTCTTTCATATATTTTTGCACTGTTCCAGAATTTTGATTATTTACCATGAATTTTCACCAGTCCACAGTCAAATCGTCCAACCCATGCTAGCATGGAAAGCGGACGTTAAACGATGATGATGATGATGATGATGAATTCTTTTAATGATTCTTTTATTGATGGAATCCTGGTTGTGATGTTTCTTTAAAACACTCCCATGTTATGAGTCTTAGATGGGAAAATGTGTACTGTATAACTTCAAGCCTCATCTCGAATGAAAACTATGTGAAGCAAATGTGTTTGAGAAGGTGCAGTCATGGCTGTGTGGTTAAGAAGCTTGCTTCCCAATCACGTGGTTTTAGGTTCAACCCCATGGTGTAGCACTGAGCAAGTGTCTTCTACTATTGCACTGGGACAACCAAAGATTTGCAAGTGATTTGTTGCAATTAAAAGATGTCTATCATATGTATGTATGTATGTATACATGTATGTATGTATGTGTGTGTGTGTATGCATATATGCATGTATGTATGTATGCATTTATGTATGTATGTATGTCCAGCATTTGCCATGATCGATCACTATCCACTAAACCTTTTCTATTTTCTCTCCCTGTTTATTTATGTGTTCCTTCCTGTCGAAGAGCGTAGGCTCGAAATGTAAAAGGCTTTCTCACTTCCTGAGCGTTAAACTAATACATCTGTTTGTTCTTTACACACCCGTATTCATCTATTGTCTTTTTGTAAATTCTCACTATGTATGTATCTATGTTTGTATATAAAAGGTTAATAGAGTTAGAGACTGGAATAACCATCTAAGGGATAAAAGTATCTGTTCTACTACCAGTATAACTACCTATGTTAACCCTGGACATACATGTGCAAGCATAATATGCTCATAGGTTACAGGTAATGACAAAGATAAACATGAGTTTATCAGGAATCAAATTTCTGTTTACTTTAAATTAGAGTAGTATATGGGTTCATAAAATCATGTGGCTATCACAGAATGCTCCTCTGATGGATTTGGCTATCAGACCACATAGTAACCCAACACAGAGTAGCATATTGCTTCCTAAGGATGACAACTAGCGAAATAAATATATTCACTTCTCATACCTCCTAACATTTTATGGTTTGTAAGTGTGTGTGCATGTATACGTATGTGTGTGTGTGTGTGTGTGTGTGCATGCGTGTGTGTACAAATGTGTGTCTGAGTCTTTATTTACATATTCTCCAAAGATCACCAGCTACAAGTGGCGATGCCGTTGTCGCTTCATCAGCTGGTTTTATAAGTTTTGAAGAGGTGAAAAAACAACAGGTAAGCATTATCAAAAAAGCAGGACTTCTGCTAGTATGAAAACCCATACATAAAGATGAACAAACTTTTCATTTCCATTCTACTGATTTCTTGTCAACTATATATTTCATAGATGTATTTACCTTAGCATTACTTATAGTGATGTCTAGCAATATTTTATTGAATCTTGTTGATTTTCTTTCTATTTTTCATGAAAATTCTTGAGTCTTTGCATGACAGAATAATGAAATCAACAAAAACGGTCAACACAATGCTTTCAAAACCTTACATTGCTAACAGTTCTTCCTTGTTTTATTAGAATCAGCTTTTGTTTCATCTTCTATGATTTAATAAAATATCTAATACGGCTTTTCTGAAAACGTTTCTGCAGAACCCAAGAGTTCTGTGAAAAATATTCTGATGATCCATGAAATAAGGTGATTTTTAATAGAATTTAATAAAAATTTGTTTCATAAAAAACATATTCACCATAATGTATTATTTATTGTTGTTGTTGTTTAACATAAATAAATTCTCTCCCTAAAACAATTTCTATTTTATCTAACCATCATCATCTTCATTATCATCATCGTTTTGACATCCACTTTCTTATGCTTGCTTGGATCAGACAAAATCTACTGAGGTAGGTTTTCTATGGCCAAGTGTTTTTCTTGTCACCAGCGCTCCTCTGTTTCCAGGCACTTGCAAAGACCTGTTGAAGACCAAGTGAAGAGATCGTTATGGGTGAGGACAGTACCACCTGGTTGGAACCCATGTAAAAAGCACCATTTGAGCGTGGTTGATGCCAGTGCTGCCTGACTGGCTCCCATGCTGGTGGCACATGAAAAGCACTATTCAAGTGTGGTTGATGCCAGTACTGCCTGACTGGCCCTCGTACTGGTGGCATGTAAAAAGCACCCACTACCCTCTCGGAGTGGTTGGCATTAGGAAGGGCATCCAGCTGTAGAAACTCTGCCAGATCAGATTGGAGCCTGGTGCAGCCTCCTGGCTTGCCATCCCTCAGTCAAACTGTCCAATCCATGCCAGGATGGAAAGCGGATGTTAAACGACGACAATGATGATGATGGACAGCCTTGTTTTTGCAGATTATCGGCAGTGTTACTCATTTACATCTATTTGCTTGCCTGGCAGTGTTACTCATTTACATCTATCACAATGTCAAGGCAAGGAGACACACACATACATTGGGCTTCTCCCAGTTTTCACCTACCGAATTCACTCATAATATTTTGATCAGTTCAAGGCTATGGAGGAAGACACTTGCCAATGGTGCTATGCAGTGGAATTGAACCTGAAACAATGTAATTGGGAATCAAATTTGTTAACCACATAGCCAATGTTTTGTAAAATTAGGGCAGCAAAGGTTGTCCTTAAAATACAGAAATTGGTTCTATGATTGATTGGAGAATGGCATGTAGGCTTTACAATGAAATAAGTCTGAGGACCACTGATGCCATGTGCTGTATTTTCTAAAAGATCAGTTGCCTACGTCTACCTTTACAATTTAAAAAAGGAGTGCCGGTCTAACTAAACGAAAGTATTTTATCATATTTGTTAAAAATCAATTTCAGAGTTGAATAAATTTAGAAAATGTTTTCCTCTGGTTCCCTCTCTATGTTCTGCTAAATTAGTAAACTCAAATATTCCACAACTTAATACACACCGAAGTGAATTTAGCAAGGCAAAAACCAAAATAAAAAAAAAAAACAAAAAAATAAATAACAAAAAAGGTAAAATAAGAAAAGAGAGAAAAGTTGTGTTGCTGCCAAGCTTCAATTAATAAACAATGTTATCCTTGCAGTAATCTGGAGAGATGGAGATAATGTTTTATAAATCTGTAAAATAAAAGAAACGAATGAAGAAAAGACAATTGATTTCAAGTAGAAATTTGAAGGAGAAGAAGAAATCAATGAATAAAAATGGTTTTTGCTTGTTTTCATTTTTCTGAATTAGATGTGTGAACAGTTATCGCAGAATGAGGAAAATGTTTTCATATTCTTATTCATTCAATGAACGAGTAGTTAGTTTATTTCTTTGTCTGTTGATGTGTCTTTTTTTTTAAAAATCTTTATTTGATTTTTATTTGTAGAATACATGTATTCTAGAAAAAGAAAATCAATTAAATGAAGATAGCCCTCCAAAAATATCACAAAATGCAAAACACAAAATGTAAACTGCTGTACAAGATGTTTAAGTACTGAAATAATTGGTTAAAAAAGGATTTTATGAATAATGATAATAATAACAATAATAATAATAATAATAATAATAATAATAATAATAATAATAATAACAATAATAAGTGAATGAATTAGTTAAATAACAGACATAGAAAAGTGAAAGAATCAACAGAAGCATTCTTCAAGAGACATTTAGTGCACAGTCTGGGAAACTCTCAAATACAATTGTTTTGTTCAGAGACAGCGATGTGTTATCCTAGAAGAAGAAAATTATTCTCATTGTTATCAATTTTTGAGGAATTCTAATGACATTCCTCTTTCTAATATAATTGTCGATACTGCTTTCTTTTTTCTTTTTGCTTTTTATATAGTTTCTACCATTCTGACTTGTTAACTCAATGATCTATCATTTCATTTACGATGTTAAAAACGATTAACAAAAAGAAAAAAAAAAAGAAAAAGATATTAGTTAAAATATAACTAAACTATATCCCAATATCAACAGAACAACAACAATAATAAAAAGTGTATAACCACATGTACTTTATTGGCCACAAGGGCAACAAAAGATGCAACATTATGTAGAGGAATTACAAAAATTCTAATTGTTATAATGGTTTCAAATTTCAGGGGTAGAGCTTATTCTGGTAAATACATTGGAATCATCATCATCATCATAAAACGTACATTAAATGATGAGGATGATTCCAATGGATTGTCAGAATCTTCAGAAGAAGTACCTCTTGGTATTTGTGCAGGTTCTTCATATCCTGAGTTCCAACCCACCTGAGTTTAAGTTTGTTTTTATTCTTCTGGGTTCCATATTGCGATTAGAATTAAAACAGTGAGCTGGCTATGTCGTTACCCCATCTGACGGTTCTCACTAATGAGAATACCAAAAATGAACCTGACCACTCTCAAAAATGAAGTAAAAAAATACGGAAAAATAATCCAGAATCCTTGTCCGGTACCGGATCGAGGCCAAACATCCCTGAAAGTTTCGTTCAAATCCATCCAGCACTTCTTGAGATATCTTATCTACGGACAAACAAACAAACACGACTGAAAACAATACCCTTGCCTTCACTAAAGCGGAGGTAATAATAACTAGTAATACTCATGGAAATTTCACCATGATTACAAAACCTTTTAGATTGTTCTAAGTTTATATATATAGAACCATAAAAATTAGCGCTCCTTTATAAAGTGCATATTCTGTATAATTTTCATTTACAAACACCATTCAGTTCTTCTGGATAAGATGTTAATTGAGGGAGTATGACTTTCCCATTCTCTCAGCAGTTCAGGGGTTCTTTTTTGATGCTCTCTCTCTGATTTACCTTTTATATTCTAGCTTGACACATTCCCTTATCTGTTATAAATACTCACTCTATACTCTTTGATTCATATTTTCCCCCCTACACGCCAATGCTCCCATGCTTGTTCTAATGACCCAACCCTCTGCTTTTCATAACGTCATTGCCTGTACTGTCTAATTCTTTCTCTTGTTAGCTTATATCGTTTGTCGTCCATAGCTTATAAATAAACATCAATTTTTGAGTGAACAGATGATCAATAACAGCAGGTATGCACATGCATTAAGTGACAGGTGATATAAAAAATTAGTTCAATTAAAATAAAACTTCATTCTTCACTATCCACTCACCACCACCACCTCCACCACTATCATCTCCCTCTACTTCCTCTTTCTTTCTCTCTCTCTCTCTCTCTGCCTTTCTTTAACCTCACCATCAGAACGTCACCCCTCTGCTAAACATTGTATTTCTAACTCTCTTTCTCTACATCACTACCCCCAAGCTACAACAATGCCATGGAGGAAAACAAAAACAACCACTGCTACTACTGCTGCTGCTAATGATGATGATGATAATGATGATGAAGATGTAAATGAGGATGAGGATGAGAAGGATGAGAATGAAAAGGAAGAGGAGGTAGAGGAGGTGTTTGAGGAGTAGGATGATGATGATGATGATGATGATGATGAGGAAGATAGAATTATGATTTGTAGCTATTACAATTATAGCTGCTATTATCACTAAGGAAGTGAATCATTTGAGCATTTGCGCCTTGAATATCTCCATTTGAGCCTTGAATATCTCCAGAGAAGTCCTCATGATAGATAAAGGTAAAAACTATTGTCTTGACTATTGTACTTTCAAAAGTGAAGACTTGATCAAAACAGGGGCTGAAACTATCAGCCATGCTTCTGACTATTTATTTCTACCCTAGATTTCTAGAGCAAAGAAATAAACACAAAAGTAACAATAAAAACACATCAGAAACAATGTAAATCGATGGCCTGACATCAATTGTAATATAGGAAAGTGGTTAAAGCATAGTAAACTTTGGGTGACATGTGTCAGGTGACGCCAAAAGAGATTTTCAAGGACCCTGATGGTCATTGGGCCATAACGGAATTGTGCCCAGCTGAAGGTACCAAGACGAAACGGTGTGAGATTGATGGTACAGTTCAATGAGTCTTTTTACTGCTTTTCTTGTAGTACAAATCACTTCCGGACTGATTGCTTCAAAGAACTGGAAAAACTGAAACGGCAACAAGAACAAGAAATCACACTTTTTAGAGCACTATCAAGCAAACTCTAGGGAATGGTAAATCCCTTTATACTGAGTATCTAAAAAACAGTTACAATGACACAAATACAGGTAGGCTTCAGAATATAAACAATATGTAAAAAATAGATTATTAATAAAATTAAAAGACATTACATTGAACATACAAGCGAATACCCCAAATACATTGATGTTTTTCAACACCAAATGACTCAAAAAGTGCTTGCTGGTGCATTTGGCTGCATTTGTACATAATTCAAAACATGGTTAAAAGTATCATGGGTTACCCTAACTCAACATAGGTAATCCTTCATATTTTATTTCCTTTCAATCACTTGTTTTAATTATTGTGTCTTTTATTGCACTTTTTTTAATTTTTGTACAAATATATGTACTTTTAAAATTTCAATCCCGCCTTCCACATTATTATATAACATCTCTCATCTCTTCTTTCCATATTTCTAGGCTTGTCTTTCACATTCCAATTTTCTTTTTCTTCATTTGTAATCTGTGTAAAAATTTCAATTTTTTTTCATTTTTGTATTTCTTTCATCCATTGTCGCCCCTGGTAGCCAACTAGCAGAATCCTTACCATACCAGGAAAAAGTGCCTAGAAGCACTTCGTCCTGCTTTACATCCTGAATTCAAATTCTGACAAGTTTGCTTTTGTCTTTCAGGGCCAATAAAATAAGTTTCAGTTGAGTTTTGGAGTTGATATATTCGACTTCCCCCTACCCCAGCCCCTGAAATTGCTGGCCTTGTGCCAAAATTTGAAATCATCATCATCATCATCATTATTATTGTAATTATTATTATCATTATTATTATTATTATTATTATTATTATTATTATTATTATTATTATTATTATCATCATCATCATCATCAACGTCATCATCAACATTATCATCATCATCATCATCATCATCATCATCATCATCATCATCATCATCATCATCATCATTATTATTATTATTATCATTATTATTATTATTATTATTATTAATAGAAGTGTTTGCTGTAGAAGTGAATATAGCAAATAATCGTTTACTGAGATATTCCTTCTTATTACCAAGATGATTTCACCAGCTTTTTAAATTAGATTTAGCAGCTGCTGGTGGGAAGTGAGTGAGTGTGAAGAAGACTATTTGAACTTAACTGGTCTTGTCAGCTTTTGTCAAGTTTCATTGATATTTGTTGATATTTGGGATTGGGAAAAAAAAAAACATACAATTTCCCACAAATTGTATTTCATGCTGTTTTGCTGTGAAAGCTGAGCTGATTGAATCCAAACTACCAAATTGTTGCTGGTTCATATCCTGCTGTAAGTGCTGTCCACTGTCCATGGACAAACAAATTGGTTTTCTTCGCTTAGCTGGAAATAAGAAAAACAGGGAAGTATTTTAAATTTTTATTTTTAGATTCAGGCATCGGTTAAGACGTTTACTTTGCAATCACGTGGTTTTTCAGTCCAGTTACTCTGTGTGGTACCTTAGGCATGTGTCTTCTATGATAGCCCTTGTTTTTTATGAATGAATTTGTTAGATAGAACATGTGTGGATGCACATTTGTGTGTATGTGTATATATACACACACATATATATATATATGCACATATACACACATATGTATATATACACACACACATTTATATATCTACACACACAAGACACAAGATGTGATCTATTTCTAGTGCATTAATTGTCCACGTTAGTGGTCGACGTTATTTTTTAAAATGTACCTTAATCCCCTGAGATTGCAGATAATATTTCTGAATCTCTTTGATTCTTTAAATGTGCTGGCCCCCTGATAATTAATCGATATTAATTAATATATTAATATATGACTAATTACCAGATCTTATAATAATATTTACCCATTACTCATGTTCTCATACTGAATATATTCGACGCAGTAAATATTTTCTGCGGATATATTCCTGGAATTAGCGCGCCAAAACGAAGACTTTTGAATTTTACCATTAAGCTGTAATTAGCAGAACCATATGCACGCGCACCCATGGCGGTGGGCAACTATGTATACGATTCTGATAATTGCTGCTACATTACAAATCAGGCTGATGAGGAATAGACAAATGGTAAGAATTTGTTAAATCCGAAACCTGGTTCCTGTTTAATAATGATTTTTTTAAGGTGATTTTAAATGTCTTGCCCACTCACGTATTTGGTATGCTGCTATATTTCATGTTGAGAACTTTTTAGGTCTTAATAGACACAAGATGTGATCTATTTCTAGCGCATTAATTGTCCATGTTAGTGGTCGACGTTATTTTTTAAAATGCACACACACAGATAGATAGATAGTAATATGTTTGTGTTTATACAAGGTCTGATCAATAAGTAACTGGACTGTTGCCATAGTAACGAAGCTATAGCATACAGAGTAAAGCTGCTTGACAAAAATTGACCTTGAACTTTGTTGTGTGTGCACAGCAAGTTTTAACATTCTAGCTCACTTCTTCTGTTTACAGCAGTGCTTAGAAGGAGTGTGATCATCACATTGACAATGACAGAGAAAAAGGATTATGCCAAGTTGCAGCAAGTGTATGCAGAAGGGTGTATGAACCATACACAAGTGTACAAGTGGTTCGGACGTTTCCAATATGGCAGAAAAAATGTTGATATTGGCGAACGTTCGGGGAGACCCACAGCTAGCAGAACTGAGAAAAACATCACAGGTGTGCTGGAAAATCATCGAAGCATGATCCATGAGTTATCAGAGGGTGTGCAGATTAGTTATGGTTCAGTTCAGTCCATTATCACTGAAGATTTGGGTATGAGATGTGTGTCTGCCAAGTTTGTGCCAAAACTGATTTCAGCTGACCAAAAAGACACTTGGGTTTCAGTTACACAAGATCTCCTTCATTGTGTTGAGAACGATGAAAACTGTTTGGAAACTTTGTGTAGGCTTCTGAGTAGGAATCGCCAAACTTTTGGCAAAATTTGAAGCTGATTCTCTGCTCAACTTCTTTCTCTGTCATGGTCAATACAACAATCACACACTACACATCTTCAGAGTAGCTGGCATTAGGAAGGACATCCAGCTGTAGAAACTCTGCCAGATCAGATTGGAGCCTGGTGCAGCCTTCTGGCTCGCCAGTCTTCACTCAAACCATCCAATCCATGCCAGCATGGAAAGAAGATGTTAAATGATGACGATGATGAGGATATATATATATATATATATATACATGTGTATATGTAAATGCATATGTGTAATAATATATAGTATGTGAGTACATATAAATGTTATCTACACACATACACACACTCACTTTTATGCAAATATGTGTGTGGATGAGCAATAAGATATTGAAGGATGGAAACTACTCAAACACAATCACCTAGCAAATATCCAGGTATGGTGAGGATGTGTGCTGTTAGATGAGCTGAACAGGAAGGAGACCACAGCCCAAGTTAATGTAATCTTAATTGTAGAGAAATGTTATCTTTAAAAGGTGAAAATATCATCTTGATGAGTTTAATATTAGATTCTTATATAAACACCATCACATGCATCTCAAATAAGAATGAAGATTTAGACTAGATGTCAAATCTGTTTAAATTAATTTGTAAAATTGATCATAAATTATTGCTTCCTGGTATGGCTTCTCATTGATTCCTGGGATAAATTAATCCTAGAGAAAATTTGCTTGAAAATTCCAATTTCAGATTTTGTCAAGAGATTTCATGATGCTAAAGGAATTTATTTCTTTGTGAAAAACACTTGATGACAAGAGACGGATTGTGTGAGTTAATGGACTGAAGGTTTCTGACGGAGTAAGCTTCAGGACTATAGGTTTGCTAACTATGAAGATTAAGACATACAAGATGATAACGATAATTGCTAATAATCATTTCCTTAGCCTGAACCTGTCACCCTATTAATGCTTGAGTACATCTAAGATATAAAGAAGGAATCAAAGGATATGTGGGCAATAATTAGTTCTGCTGAGGCTGACTCGAAATTTATATTCTTCTCCACACAAGGAAACAAATCCACAGCAGCATGAGATGATAAGATATATCATGTATATGCTAATTGTTTTAGGTGCTTGCATAGTCTTGAGAAGATATAAACACCTTTTCAGCTTTCTCTCTCTTACACTTGACTCAGTGAACAAAATGTTTAGCAGTATTTTGTCTGCTGCTACGTTCTGAGTTCAAATTTCACTGAGGTTGACTTTGCCTTTCATTCTTTCGGGGCCAATAAATTAAGTACCAGTTGCATACTGGGATCGATCTAATCAACTGGCCCCTCCCCCAAAATTTCAGGCCTTGTGCCTAGAGTAGAAAAAAATAGTTTTGCTGAAGAGCATTTGTCAGAGAGAAGCTCTGTTGTCATATTCTATGGAAAATAGTAAATTTGTGTCCTTTAGAGTAAAGGATTAAATTGAAGAAGTCAGAGAAGTTTTGAATGGGAAGTCATGAGACTAACTGCTTAAGAACTGCTAAGAAGATCCATACAAATGTTCTCAATGTTAGACAAGAGGTTTATTGAACAACTGATGATGAGAGATGTTTGGAGAATGGCAAATGTTTTTTTTTATGGCTGGATATCCTTGCTAAGATTATATTTGTAATTAATAACAAATAGTTTGCTAAAACTGACTTGTGATTAAATGGCAAGAATATTAGAAATAAAATATAAACTTTTAAAAGCAGCCAACTGAAGAAAGGATTGAGGAAGATGAGGTATAATGTATAATGATTGACTAAAAAATGTTATCAGTCATTAAGATTAAATGACTATCCTTGAGATGATTATGTAGATAATTATGTAGATGATTACTGATAAGTAACGAACCTTCGGTTTGTATAAAGGCATGACATAAATACTGCAGCTAATATATTGGTTTCACATTTTGGAACAAGGGCAGTAATTTTAGGGGACAGGACAAGTCGATTTCATCAACCCCAGTGCTCAACTGGTACTTTTTTTATTGGCCCCAAAACAATGAAAGGCAAAGTTGACCTTAGCAGAATTTGAACTCAGAAAGAAAAGTTGGATGAAATGCCTTGAAACATTTTTCCTGGCATGATCGAAACCAGGGCCACCTGACTGGCTCCTGTGCTAGTGGCACATAAATAGCACCATACGAACATGGCTGATGCCAGTGCTTCTTGACTGGCTCCCATGCCAGTGGCACATAAAAAGCACTATCTGAACATGATCGATGTCAGGTCCACCTGACTGGCTCCTGTGCCAGTGGCATGTAAATAGCACCCACTACATTCTCGGAGTGGTTGGTGTTAGGAAGAGCATCTAGCTGTAGAAACATTGCGAGATCAGATTGGAGCTTGGTGCAGCCGCTGGCTTTCCAGACCTCAGTCAAACCGTCCAACCCATGCCAGCAGCGAAAACGGGCGTTAAACGATGACGCTGATGATGATGATGACAATTCTACCAGCTCGCCACCCTACTGGATTTAATATATTGATATTGTGTTTGAGTTTCCATCCATCAATATCTTATCACTCATCCACATACACAAGGTGGCGCGCTGGCAGAAACGTTAGCATGCTGGAAGAAATGCTCAGCAGTATTTCATCAGCTGTTATGTTCTTGGTTCAAATTCCGCCAAGGTCGACTTTGCCTTTCATCCTTTCGGGGTCAATGAAATAAGTACCAGTTATGCACTGGGGTTGATGCAATTGACTTAATCCCATTGTCTGTCCTTGTTTGTCCCCTCTGTGTTTAGTCCCCTGGGGGCAATAAAAAAAGAAATATATTGATATATTAAATGTGCAGAGCTGACAGAATCATTAATTCACCTGGCAAAATGCTTTGCAGCATTTTGTCTGTCTCTAGGTTTTGATTTCAAATACCACCAAGGTATACACACACACACTCATATATATATATATATATATATATATAGATATATAATTTGTATGAAAATGTCATAACAAGTTAATAATATTTTCTTTTCTTATGATTGGACATGTTTTTCAGAAAGATTGGAAAAAAACGATGCAGCTTGTATGATGGTGACACTTGTTTACAGGTATTACACAATGCCAAGAGGTAACACACATGCACACACACACACACACACACACAAGCACACACACACACAAACACACAATGAGCTCCTGTCTTACAAATTCACTCACACGGCTTCAGTTAGTCGAGGGATACAGTAATGCTACACGTTATGTCTGAACCCCAAACCACATTGTAAGGGAGCAAACTTCTTAACAGTGCAACTAAGCCTATACCCCCACCACACACACACATAATTGGATAGATTGATAAATTTATATAAACACCCTTCAACAATAAACACAGAGAGAGAAATGGCAAGTGAGAGACAGATACACAGATAGAAAGGCAGGCAGACAGAGAGATGGAGAGGTGGAAAGAGAGAGAGAAGAGAAGGGATTTATTTTATAATTGAAAATGTGATCTAAAAGCCTTAAGTTACAAATAAGAAGATTATTGGAAAGGGTTAAGAACCAGAAAAAGGGAAAAAAAATGTCCAGTTACATCTAGAGGGAACAATATTTCCAAAGAAACCAATCCTAGCAGCTTTAAAGAGTTAAGCATTGCAGATATCGATTCCCAAAGATAGAACTTTTTAACTGGGACAAAAGAAATTCATTACTTTTCATTTAAAACAAATCAACCTCACGCTGTTATTATTTCAATGGCTTTATGATAATTTGCATCACGTTTAAATTTTCCATTTTCAACTATCTCTTGTCAGCAGGTAAAAGACAGGCAGAATGCTTTGAAAGAAGCAAAACCATGTGTGTGCATGTGTGTGTGTGTGTGTGTATATATATATATATATAAACACACACATATATATAAACACACACATATATATACCTGTAAATATATATATATATATATATAT
>NC_068988.1:2947366-2954182 GCF_001194135.2 Octopus bimaculoides
ATATATATATATATATATATATATATATATATATATATATATACAAAATGAATATACATATATGTGTATAATAATATGCATGTATGTGTGTGTGTATGCATATAGATATCTACACACACACATATATTTGCATGTGTATAAAAAAATATTAAACATACTAAATCTTAATCAATTCCTAGTTTGTAGCCCCAAGTTAAATAGTGCATTTTTTTTTTTTTTTTATGCAGTAAATATGTAGAAGAGAGCTGATGGCAATTGGTGATTTCAACCAATATGGCATAATCTTATTTATAATTTTATATATTCATTGAATTTCTCACTTCACTTCCTTTTCTCTGCAATTATTCTTTTACTCTATTTTCTCTGCTTTGATTTTTGTCAGATATTTTGGATTATATACATGTATATTCTTTAGCTTGGTTTTTAAAGAATTCAGCTTTTTTTATGTTCTTTGAAAATTTAATCTTCATTTCAAATATGGTATCTATGTACATACAAAGACAAAGAAACATGCATATAGGCATGTATACATAGAGGCGTGTGTGCACACACAGACACACAGACACAAATGAACACACAGATCTGTGAGTGTGTGTGTATGTATGCGCATGCCTAAGTGTACATGTATATATAATTTTTGCATATATGTATGAATATATATAAGTCTATACATATATATCGAGATAGATAGATAGATAGATAGATAGATAGATAGATACACAGTATATGTGCCTGCACACGCACACACACACGTGCATGCATGTGTATGTGTGCATGTGATTTGTATATGCATGTATGTGCATATGTGGCTATTGCTATTATTTTTGCATAAATTGGAATAATTCTAAACTTTGACAGATACAGAGTATTACATTTAGCAATGCACATTTGCATTGATCAGTGCCAAATTGTAATTACCATTTCTCACCAGAACATCTCAATGGATGCCATTCCATTGTGAAATATGTAACTTGATGGCAATTTTCATCTTTGAAGTTAAAGAACAGAAACAGAATTTAAAACTAGATAAAATATGGAAGTAAAGGAAATACATAAATAGTTAGATAAAGTTCGATTGCCATCATCATAAACAATTTTGTTCTGAGTAGTTTTTCATTCTTTTTCTTTAGACACAAGAATAATATTGTATTGGAATCGATGTGGTCAATGTTTTGAACAAAACAAACCTGCAAGAATTATAGTTTGATTATTCACAACTGTCAGTTGAGATGTTTGATTTCTTAATCACATAGTTGTGTTTTCAAGCCTTGCTGTTACCAGGACTGTAATGTGCTCTTAAGAAAAGAAAGAATAAAAAAAAGCTTTTCTTGTTCACAACTGGTATTTACCTCCTGTTATCAGCTCAGTGAAGCTGCATGAGGATGCTGCACTCGTGATTGCAAGAGAAGGATTTCAATTTCCACACTGCGTGGTGCATTGTGTTCTTGGGGAAATCAGTTCGTTTTCTCATACTCCAGATCATTCAGCTGTAAATGAGTTACTCTGCAAAGAGCGGCATCATGTTTGGGGGAACTTTGGGATCTTGGTCTCTTGTATGCCATGGAAACCAAATAACTAATCTTATGCATCCTTGCACTTGAGACAGTCCTTGCTTACTATCAACTCAACATCATTTTCTCTCAGAAATTATTTCTCATAAGTTTATATCTCTCCTTCTCATTTTGGTTTATACTTTCATTTTCCAGACATTTTCCAATCAGTTCATTTTCACAGAATTTTTGTTTCTATGCAAGTTTGCATTAATCAAATCAATCTCCTCTTCTATTGTCCACAAGTCATTTGCACTTAGAAGTCACAGATCACTATCAAGCAGTCTCACTCCCCTTATAAACACATTGCCTAATCTACTTATTTCACAAATATGACAAGCACTTGACTGGAACCCGCAGGGGAAAAGGAAGTGAGGACACCCAAAGCAGACATGGAAGCAGAGCAGTTTGGATGAGCTCAGGACCACCGGCCTGACATGGGAAGTAGCCAAGAAACATGCCAATGACCGCAAAAGGTGGAAAATAACTGTTGAGGCCTTATGCTCCACAAGGGGCAAAAAGGATTAAGAAGAAGAAGAAGAAGAAGAAGAAGAAGAAGAAGAAGAAGAACAACAACAACAACAAGAACAACAACAAGAACAACAACAAGAACAAGAACAACAAGAAGAACAAGAACAAGAAGAGGAGGAGAAGGAAGAAGAAGAAAAAGAAGAAGAAGAAGAAGAAGAAAAGCTTTCATAATTAATACAAGTCATAGCTCTATGAACTTGTTCTAACTATTTGTAACTCAGAGTTACAACTATTTCTTGTTAGCCATTCCTCCCAACAATCTCAGCACCACTTGGGTCAGCTTGGTGGCAAAATATATTCCCTGCTTCCAATGGACCATTTATGCAGCACATGGCCATTATATTACTAACAATTCTTATGCATCTGAATTCCAGGTTAGTCACCAAAACCTTTTAATGTTACTCTTTCATACCTACAGCCTTATAGAAGAACAATTCTCTTAAATATTCAGCTAAACCAAATCCTAGATGATTGTAAGATTTCATGCTCTCAGTAATATATTAGTTTTTATATAGTTAATCTTTTTAGTTTTTTTATTCTGAAACATTCTTCAAGATTTGTAATATTTAAAAAATTACTATTTTTAAATCTCACAACGAGAGATATCCAGCAACAGTAGTTTGGAGTAAAGATTGTTTGCCAACATAACATGGCAGTCCTGGTTTAGGACGAATGTTGCTGCAATTTAGCCCCAGGAGACATCGTATCTGGCTGGCTATATGACACGATCTGTGTCCTTACATTTTTGAACAAGGGAATCTAGCACCACCACTCAGCTCAAAACGATATCTAGGCTATTTCCCTTCATTAGCACAGAATAATAATATTTACCAAAGATACCCAGACGTAAACTTTTGAGTTATAACTAAGACAAGAAAGATAAGAACAAAGTCTTGGTAAAAACCTACATTTACATTAAATTCCTCATGGAACTGCAGCCAATTGTGACTTTCATTACATACATTCACATATTCTTTGTATAATTCCTTTTATTATAAATATTTTTTTATAATTTAAAGCTATATTTGTATTAATAATTTTTAACATATTTGTAATATATACAGTAATTTTTGTTGTAGGTTTTGTATATAGTAATTTGCCAATATATACATTATATACAAGTTTATCAACAAATTATCGATAAATATTTATATATGTTTTAGTGTATTGATTTTTGTATTTGTTATAATAATACAAGTTTATGTCTGTGTCTCTGAAATAAATTTTGAACCGTTATTATTAAATGAAAGAAACTATTATGATGACAGCAATGATAATGGCTAGATATGTACTGATGATTCTACATCTCCAGGGAATCTTGACCAATTAATAGGTGTGGTCACTGCATCAAAAGCAAATTTTCCTGCAACTTGTGTCTTTGTTGATATTGTCATTTTGGTTTGCATGGAAAAATATTTGACATCTTTCATCTAGAATGTTGCTAGTTACTTACATTTCTCTGGCAGCTGGTCAATGCAATGAGCAGTAGATTAAACCTAGCAGTTTATACATAAGACCAGCAACAGTCTCAGAAGACTTTGTGCATCAAAGAAGTCTATTCTGAATGAGTTTCAGCCCAAGGACTAAACTCTTGCAGCATTCCTGCAAGGCAGAAGCATTACAAATTTTCAATAAACCCTTTAGTCTTCCATTCATCCAGGTTCCAAGAATTTCCCGTTTGTATTTTTACATTTTTGCATTTTTATGACTTTCCTAAATACTTTCCGAAAACTGAAAAATCTTAAAAATCACATTTTTTGACAAAAACGTGACCCAATACAATACTACCTACATGGGCTATTTCATCAGTATTTTCTGATATTGTCTGTAGTACGTCTTGGTGCCATCTGTTACCTATGACATTTCTGTACCATTTGTCTTTAGGGCTTCAAACTTTATTTTGTTTGTTTTTATGAATACTTTTTTCTAAGTTCAAGTGTAATTATTGCATTTTATAACCAATAATTATATTGTTATTTCTCTTTGCACACCATATTGTTTACAAACATTGTTAACCTGTCTCCTGTTTTGGTAAAGTAATTTCATTTAGTTTTAAAAAAGCAGACACTAATCTTGGTCTATTCTCAGGAGTTCTAGAGTTTAAGCTTCTAAAACTGAGATCGAGAGGTATTGGTAAGATTCTTGGAGGTGTGTGTTGGTTTTTTCAAAAATATCCAATTGCATAAAATGATTTCCCTGCTGTTTATTCAACATTCTTCTCGACTCCTTTATTTTCCATTTCATTTTCGTCAATCTTATTCTTTCATGTCTTCCATTTCAACCTCTATTTTTCCCGTCTGTCAACATTTTTAAATAGAGAAAACAGTTTCTTATATATCTCGTATTCCTTAATGCTCTTTTCTCATTTATATTATTTAAGCTTTCAGCTGATGTCATACAGCAGTTTTCTACTTGTAACAGTCCTTATCTAATGTATGCTCTTGAAGAATAAAGCATGTTAGATCTTTGCTTTGGGGTTCTATATTCTAAATCCTGTAATTAGAATTCTTGATTTTCTCTCTAATTTATTCACAACTGGGTTCATCACACTGAAGTTACAGCTTATCACCGGTGATGCTAATTTATTACTTTGTACTTATGATATGATTATGGCTGGGTTATTACCCCCAATACATTTATAATACTCAAGTAATATTATTGTTGTTGCTGCTGTTATTATCATTAGCATTGTGGTTGTTGATGTTGTTGTTGTTGTTGTTCTTCTTCTTCTTCTTCTTCTTGAGTGAGAAAGCAATGCATGCCACCTGCATGACTCTGGGGTAGAAATACACGAAGCCCAATATGCCCACCATGCCTATTCATCTGATAAAGGCACACCAGGCACATGCATCACAACCATATGTGCATGACATGGTGATCTTATATCAAGATAAACAGTGCATGACCTTGTAGGTAGGGGCTCTGGTAGAATTTTCTTCAGGTCAAGTAGTCCATCCCGCTCAAAAGGTCTCTGAATAAGGTTTGTTTACGGATGCTGAACAAAAAAAAAAACCTGTTTCCTCTCAAAACATGGCTATAATGTTCCCCCACTACTTCTGCTCATGATCAAAGATGCACATATTGTCAGCCACCAAGGGATACACTCAACTAATTATGGTCAAGCAACTGACAAGCATTTGCTTGTGGTATCGAGCAGAATATTTATTGTAGTCTGTCTTTTATACCAAAACAAAACATGTACACGGTAACACTTCCAATTAATTTAAATCAGAAGTCATGAGAGCCACTGCCTGGTATTGCCTTATAACTACTACTACTATTGTTATCAGCATCATTTTCTCCTGATTTCCCTGTCTCATCTCCATCCTGCAGCTTAGAGATGCAAAACCTTCCTCAACACAAGAGCTTTCTAAGTATTGCTGCCATCTGAATACTTCCTAAGAAGATTGGTATTTGCAGCTTTTTGTGTATATTTGCATATTCCATGGGAGTGAGGTGGTCAGCTGACAGAATCATTAGCATGCTGGACAATATGAATAGTGGCATTTTGTCCATCTCTACATTCTGAGTTCAAATTCTGCTGAGGTCACCTTTGCTTTACATCTTTCTGGAGTTGATAAAATACCAGTTGAACACTAGGGTCAATGCAATCGACTTCCCCGCCCCCGACTCCTCCGAAACTGCTGGCCTTGTGCCAAAATATGAAAGCATTATTATTAATATCAAGACAACAAGCTGGCAGAATTGTTACCACTCAAGACAAAATGCAAAGCAGCATTCTTCCTGGCCCTTTGTTTTCTGATTTCAGATACCCCTGAGATGGGGGAGGGGTTCAATAAAATAAGTACCTTCTGTTGCTGTAATCGATGGTCCCCCTCCCTTCAAAATTGTTGGCCTTGTACCAGTATTAGAAAGAATTATTTGCTGTTTTGTTGTTATTATAATTGTTGTCATTGTTTTGTTATTGTTACTATTATTGTTCTTCTTCTTCTTATCATCCTCCTCTTCCTCCTCCTCATCATCTACAACATTATTATTATTATTATTGTTGTTGTTGTTAGTTTTGTAAGGTTTGGTCAAGAAACATCACCGGGTTTTGTAAAAAGGAAATGAACTCATAAATCTTTCATACAATCTGAGTGTCCTGCCTTCTTCTTCCTTGAGTCTAACACTTCAATATTCCACAATGCAACACAACAAACAATCTTGTTCCATATTGTAGTGGTGCTGCTGCAATTAAATCTCAAATATATGTTTATATTTTCTAAGCAGAGTATTTTATGAAGATACACAAAGCCAATAGGAAAATCAATAAAAACGATAGGAAATGTAAACACACATTTGCTGTACAATTCTGCTCTACCCAGCAGATGACTCTGTAATGTAACAGTGTTTGTGCTGTGAAAAAATATTTATTTTGCATTTTTCACACTAGAAATATATGATTTGCAGCTTTACATTGAGGTATACAACCGAATATATCCAATCTAATCTTCCTTTTCTGTTAGTTTTGCAATAACTTCCTCAGTCGTCTTCTTTTCTACATTAGATTATTATAGCCTCAGTATGTTCTCTCTTACAGTGCACTTTGTACACTTTTATCAAAGCTGGAGATAGTACACAGCAGCTACAGCAGTGAATAACTTATAATCTGATTAGCTAAGAGACTGATGAGCGTGACAATAATCCTTGCTAATGTGAGACCACATACATTCATATGTATGTATATAAGTATATATTTATACATACATTCATACGTACAAATATATAATAT
>NC_068988.1:2954264-2961764 GCF_001194135.2 Octopus bimaculoides
TATATATATATATGGATGGATAGATAGATAGATAGATAGATAGATAGATAGATGTACCACTGTTTGTGTGTATGTGTATACAGATAAATAGCTAAATGAAGACGAGAGAAAAATAATTTAATTAACACTCTTAATGTCCCGACAGAATTTATTGTAGAAATTAAAGTTAATTTTGTAGGGTCACAATAAGACTAGACATAATTTTCAATAGTTTCCTCACATGAATAGAAACCATACCAGAACATAACGCTTCACGTGATTGAATTATTTCACTGTCAAACATTTAACTCTTCCTATTCTCTTTCTCTCTCTCTCTCTCTCTCTCTCTCTCTCTCTCTCTCTCTATACTCACAGAAAAGCACACACATATACATATACATATACATATACGTGCACACACAAAGACATATGCTTTTCTTTTATGGGAAAGTTTGCAAATACTTAGGGTCCAGCTATATGTGTATATACATTTATATATAAATATATGTGTTTCATCATTTGTTGTCTGTTTTCCAATGCTACCAAGGGTTTGATCAATATATTAGTGAAGTGTCGTTTTACAGCTGGATGCCTTTCCTTTGTTAACCCTTATTTGTTCTTCAAGTAAGGGATCTCGAATTTCACAGTTCTTTAAGTCATGATATGAGTAGATGATCTCTTGACAGGCAAAGTGGAAACAATAACACAGTTCAGAGCTAGTGACTTTCATAAAGTGCAACCATAAACAAACATACTGACACAGACAAACACATGCATATATATATATATATATATATATATATATATATATACACACACATAGGTACAAGCATTATTGTGTGGCAAGAAGTTTGTTTTCCAACCACATGGTCTCAGGTTCAGTCCCACTGCATGGTACCTTGGGCAAGTGTCTTTTACTGTAACCTCGGGTTGACCAAAGCCTTGTGAGTAGATTTAGTAGATGGAATCTGAAAGAAGCCTATTGTATATGTATGTGTGTGTGTGTCTTTATGCCTGTGTTTGTCCCCCACCACTACCTGACAACCAGTGTTGATGTGTTAACATCCCTGTAACTTAGTGGTTCAGCAAAAAAAAAAAATAACAGAATTGGTATCAGACTTAAAAATAAAATAAGTACTGGAGTTGATTTGTTTGACTAAAATGTTCCTTAAGGTGGTGCTCCAGCATGGCCACAGTCTAATGACTGAAACAAGCAAACGATGACAGATATATTTCATTTGCTGTTGCACATTTAAACATGTAGGAAAAGTAAGATATCTCCTATACAAAATTCTAGAAGAATCTCTAATAGGAGATACACATATTCTACTACTTGTACAATTCTGTAAATCCTATTAACAAAGGAAACGTGTGTAATGGTAAATAAATAATGCCAACACTTTTTTTCCAGTATCCTGTTTTGATACGTATGTATGCATGTATGTATCTATACACACATATATATAGAAACACACAAAAGGACCAATATATTAATTAGACTATCCACTAATCTGCTTGTTTAATTTGTGACTGCATTATAAGCAGCTTATCTATAGTATCAGTTAGAGAAGCAAGATGGAAGCATCTGTCATGAGAAGTAGTCAACAAGCTGTGAAACAGTCTTGAAGAAGCTGCATCTTTTCTTCCCATACATCAGTGGTATAAAATGGCTGTATTTACATTATTATTTAGCCAACAGTGATGTTTATAATATTTAATTTCCCTTTAGTTCTTCAGAGACATGCTGTGTTTCATATAAATACTGCTGTTTGTGCTGGTGCCACATTAAAAGCATCCACGCTGGTGCCATGTAGCAGGCACCTGTGCCAGTGACAGATAAAAAATACAAAGTACACTCTGTAAAGTGGTTGGCATTAGAATGGGCATCCCGCTGTAGAAACCATACCAAAACAGACAGTTGAAGCCTGGTGCAGCTCTCACAGGCCAGCTACTGTCAAACCATCCAACCCATGCCAGCATGGAAAATGGACGTTAAAGGGTGAAGATGATGATGATATAAACCCATACACTCACTAATAATCTTGTGTATTATACAATTTGCTTCCAATTTTCTGCACTATTTTCAGACTGGTCTTCTGCCTAACTAAGATATTCTTATTCACTGTTGGCTTAAATGCAAATTTCTAAATTGCTTGAATATATTTTATTTAACATTCCTGCCTCTTAAAATATGCTTTTCTCTTCACCTTTCACCTGAACTATTTTTATTCTTATATTTTACTACCGGTTCACATCCCACTTCTATTTTCTGTAACCCTTTAATAAAAATAATTATGTGAAATATCGACCCTAAATATGTATTACCTCATATCTTTTGCTGTGTTTACTGATTCAGGAGTCTTTGAATGTATTTGAACTTGTTGACATCTGATTGAAGAATAAAATGATAAATCAAAAAAGCAACACATGGCTCTGTGGTTATGAAGTTCATTTCACAACCATTAGGTTCCAGGTTCAACTCCCATTGTGTGGATATGAGTTACTTAGGACCATGCAAATGAAATTTGGTAGATTGAAACCATGCCCTTCACATACCCATACACAAACAAGCAAACACACACTAAACGCACACACACATACACCTCATCTTTCCCTTCATCTCACAACTTTTCCCACTCCTCCTCCTCCTCCTCCTCCTCCTCCTCCTCCTCCTCCTCCTCCTCCTCCTCTTCCACCTCATTCCATTCCACTTTCTTTTTTCCTTCTTCACCCTGTTTCTCTCTTTTACCAATTCCTGTTCTCTATGAATCTCCTTGCTCTTGTGCTACTTATCAGTTGCAGCCAATTTAGAAGATGCAAGACCCTCCTATCTCTCATTAAGTTCTCTTCAGTTAACTTTTCTCTAAAGAAGGAATTTCTCTAAATTTTTGAATTTTTCACTCCTTTCAGGAAGTTCCCTGTTCTATTTTTATTGATTTTACTAAATAATAAATGTCTTTCTGATCCAAATTAGCATGTGTCTCTTTTGTTTCTGTTTGACTGCGTACATAAGTAGTCCTTTCTCTGTTTAATTTCGAGTAACTTTTGATTGGCCTCCTACTTGGTAGCAAGTTTGTAAAGGAAAGCAACTTGGAGTAAAGATTGTTTGCCAACGTAACATGGCAGTCCTGGTTTAGGACGACTGTTGCTGTAATTTAGCCCCAAGAGACATCGTCTCCAGCTGGCTATACAACACAATCTGTGTCCTTATATTTTCAAACAAAGGAATGTAGCACCCTCGCTCAGCTCAGAACAACAATATCTGTGTATCACAATTTCCAGATATTGTAATCATTTGTATAAATTCAGGATTTGTGTTTTCTCCTCAAAATCCTAATCCAAGCCATACTTTCCTCCAGATTGGTCAGTATGTATTTGGTTGTTCTAATAAGAATAATAATAGGTATGAAGTTGAAAGTTTGTGTATGTATGTATACATGCTTACATCTTTCAATGCTTATCGATGAAGGATGTAAACATTATTGAAAAACTATTATTCTTCTATGTCCATAAGTTACAAATACTCTCTTGTCACTTTCACTATCAGAAATATTGCAAAACAGTGATTGGTCCATTGGCAATATGTCACCAATGTTACTATTGTCCACAATTTGTGAAGTAAAATAAGTAAATAAATAAATAAATAAGTAAATAAATAAATAGCACACAAAATTAAACATACATTGAAGATACCAAATTCATGTAATTATTTGACTTCACTATTTAGAGTGATAAGTTTAGTTCTGCAGTTAGTGTTTGGAAATAGTTCTTTTAGTTTTGAGCCTAATCTTAACAAAATACTTGAGGAAACATGTATGTGGTTAAATGACTTGCAAGAAATAACAGATAAAACTCCCTCAAATTACAATTTTTATATCATAATTAAGGCAGAATATAATTGAAAATATAGTTCTAAGTATCCTTAAAAATGGAAGGATCATTGTTGGAGTGTTTTTGATCATAGTTCTGTTCAATCAGGTCTGACCTGGTGCTAAAACAGCAGCAACTTCATTCAACATGATTTTCAGAAATAATGTCTACAAGGTGCTGAAATATTTACCACATAATCATAAAATATAGATTTCAAGCTGATAATGTATTTTGTGTGTGGACAAGATGCACATATTTGCTTGCACAAGTTTGTCTCACGGGAAACTGTATTCCATTCTTGTTGAGTGTTGAAGAATGAAAAGGGTGGCTTGATGCAAAAAAAATATACATAAAGCAATGTTACTCTAAAATTGTTCCTAGAAATCTAACTACTCTACAAAGAAATAAAAATGAACTTATGCCAGTGAAAAACAATCTATTAATACAAAAACATCTGCTGGTAAGACAGACAGGCAAGTTATATAGTTAATATTCAAAGCTGATATTTGTATTATTCCAGACTATCTGAATCTGCAAAAACCAAATACTCGCATACAGGTACAATCCATTAAAAAAGGAACATCTATGAGACCATTCAACATTTTAGAAATAGCAGCTGATTTTTCTCAAGTCACACCTTTGAAAAATTAAGGAAATATTGCAGAATCAAATTAAACACATATAAATATCAGGATAGTTACAATTGGAATGTCTTTAATCATAAATCTGTTTGACCAGGCCAGCCTGGGGCTAAAATAAAAAAAATGACCCCAGACAATTAACACCTGTAAATTCGCTTCTATTGAATTACAATATCTGTAGTGAGAAGAGCCTGTAAACTTTCATTATTTGATATTCCATGAAGCTATTGGAATCGGTTCGTGTACATGTGTCTCTTTCTGTTGCATGCAACATTTTACTGTAGTTCTAATAGACTGAATTAGTCTTATAGCCACCATTGCAGCTGTCTACAACAGAATGATCTTAAAGAGAGGTAACACCTATCAATGTAGCACACATGTGATGGTCTACTAATATCTCTCTCACAAAACTAAGTTTTTCAGGACCAACATTAATTATGCAAAGCTAGATTAACAAACTGAGATAATTTCCTTCAGCAAAGGCAATGGTGCATAATAACAGTTTAATAACAGTGAACATTACTTAAACTGCATCACAAATTCAACAGTTCCCCTAGTTTAACGAAGTACTAATGTTAAACAAAGAGAAAATAATGAATGTAGATTAGAAATCTATTATTTATTGGAACTGTCTATTGAAATCAGACATAAATCTAACAGGTCTTTAATATTCTTTAGTCAACAATTACAATAAGGTTTATGTCAGACCCATTTGTGTCTCATTTTTCTCTTCTACTTAATTGATTTCACTTAAAATGCTTTTTTTCCCCTTTATAATTCCATTCACCCTTTAACTTTCTTTGTCTAGCAGAAGATTTATAAAAAAAAGACAACGATGGATTTAGAGATTTTGAAATATGTTAATATTTTTTACTTTCTGTTTGTCTGTTGAAGCATTTTTCAGGAATCAAAATACTTATTCTGCTGTTATATATGTATGTATATATATATATGTATATATATATATATATATATATATATACATACATATATACACACATATGAGGACAGATATGTGAAAAAGTGTTACACCCTAGCAGTTGAGGGAACCTGTGGAAGAGGTAGACCCAAGAAGACCTGGGATGAGGTGGTGAAGCACGACCTTCAAACATTGGACCTCATGGAGGCAATGATGAGTGACCAAGACCTTTGGAGATAAGCTGTGCTTGAGAGGACCCAGCAAGCCAAGCGAGACCGTAACTGTTGCCTATGCCAGTGCAGCATAACCGGCCCATTTAAGAGTACCCTTCAATCACTGGGCAATAAACTGTGCTTGCGAAGACCTGTTGAGTCAAGTGAAGTCATTGTCGTGGCTGATACCAGTACAGCCTGACTGGCACCAGTGCTGGTGGCATGTAAAAAGCACCATTCGAGTGTGGCTGATACCAGTGGCACCTGACAGGTACTGTGCTGGTGGCATGTAAAAAGCACCACTCAAGCATGGTCGATGCTAGTACTGCCTGACTGGCCCTCATGCTGATGGCACAAAAGAAGCACCCACTACACTCTTGGAGTGGTTGGCATTAGGAAGAGCATCCAGCTGTAGAAACTTTGCCAGATCAGACTGGAGCCTGGTACAGCTTTCTGGCTTGCCAGCCCTCAGTCAAACCATCCAACCCATCACTATCCCCTGTCATAATCGAAAATAATGACTGCAAAAACCCAAACCCTCCCCATTTAAATCACCCACCACACTCACAAGAACCGACAGCAGTGAAGGCCCACACTTCACCTTTAAGTTGCCAGTTATTTCAAACATTAAATAATGCTCCTTTATATGGTGCGATTTGAGAGATATTTAGCTGCCATTTTCTGCAGGTTAATTGACTCTGCAGTGCATCTGTCATTTGTTGAGGAACAAGCGAGAGTATATACAAGATGTGAAGTTATGATTATTCTTATATGAAGCTAAATGCCAAAATGCTGCCTGAGGATATTGGTTCTGGTTAAGAAATACACAAACCTCATCACATATGCATTAAAACAATTTTAATTGCAATCAAGTTTGTTTTATAATGAATAATTAATAACAGTATTGTCTTAAAGAACGTTTAGCTTGTTGTTTCATGCCTATATAATCTGACATTTTAGTCACAAGTTCACTGGTTCTGTGACCTTCTGTTAATAAATGGAGACAATGGAGCAAATGAAGAACATAACAATGATTTCAACATAGAGCCATTCCATTGCGGCTACTATCATTTTCTATTGGATTTAGCTGCTGCTGCTGCTGCTGCTGCTACTACTACTACTACTACTACTACTACTACTACTACTACTACTACTACTACTATTACTAATAATAATAATAGTAATAATAATAATAATAATAGCAATAACAACAACAATAATAATGGTTTCAAATTCTGCCACAAGGGCAACAATTTTGGGGGAGGGGATGAGTTGATTACATCGACCCCAGTGTTCAACTGGTGTTTATTTTATCGACCCTGATAGGCAAAGTTGACCTTGGTGGAATTTGAACTCAGAATGGGTGAAATACCACTAAGCATTTTGTCCAGAACGCTAATGATTCTACCAACTCGCTGCCTTACTACTACTACTACTACTACTACTACTACTACTACTACTACTGCTGCTGCTGCTGCTGCTGCTGCTGCTGCTGCTACTACCCCTTCTACTACTACTACTACTACTACTACTACTACTAGTAATAATAATAATAATAATGATAGAGGTTTCAAACTTTGGCACAATGCCAGCAATTTTGGGAGGGGTAAACTGGTTAGATTGATCCCCAATATACAGTTGGTACTAACTTTATCAACCTCGAAAAGACGAAAGGCATTTGAACTCAGAACATAAAGAGAGACAAGATGTGCTAAGCATTTAATGATAATAATAATAATAATAATAATAATAATAATAATAATAATAATACTGTCCTTGCTGCTGCTGCTACCACCATATAGTTTCCATTTTATGCAATGCCACAGTTCTGAGATTTATGTTTGCCAACATAACTATCTCACATCCTTGTTGTGGCAGG
>NC_068988.1:2964883-2970878 GCF_001194135.2 Octopus bimaculoides
TATATATATATATATATATATATATATATATATATATATATATATGTGTGTGTGTGTGTGTGTGTGTATCAGGGATGTGCCACTTAGGTAGGCAAGGTAGGCAGTGCCTACCTTGAATAAAATAGATCGATAGCAACATTTTCCTTTTATGGCAAAATATGCACCTAATTCAATAAAATTATGAAGGTTAGTCTGATTACTATGCATAAAATGCAAAATCTTTATATAAGAGACAGACAGGTAGGTAACTAGATAGATATGGCTTTATACACAAACACAGACACACATGTGCACACATACATACATCTCAAGACAAAAGAATAGAAACATTTGCTATATTTTTAATTCCATGTTACACACGTTTCATTAGAGGATAAAAGTTACAAAGGTATACAGGTATGAGAAAATATATAGAATCTCCTATCTGTAATTCTGCAGACTACGATTCAAAGTGCCATTTACTTGTAACTATGGGCAGTTCTAGTGACTTGTCATGTTATTATCAGGGATAGAAACCAGTTGCCACAAGAAACCTATTCCTCCATGAATAATAGTAGACCTTGATGGAGTGTAGTGAATTTATCAGAGGTCCACAGGAAAATTGGTAAAATGAGTTATTTGCATTCCCTTGAGGGAAGCATATACACACAGTGTTTTCTTCCTGAACACCTGGTTACTTCCTGTCTGGGCAAACACATTGACATCAATATCAAAGATTGTAAATGTTAATGTGGATATAATTTGTGAGATTTAAAACTTTAATTTTATTGAATATTAATTACTGCATTAATTAATTTAAATAACCATTCATTAATGTAGCAATGATGAGTAGAAAATTGATTTTAAATTGCTGTCACTACCACTTTATTTTAAAATTAAATTTTGAATAAGAAAATGAAGAGTGCTGTTAGTCCAAGACTGCAAAGGGTAGCTGATTTTGTAGTGTAGTTGAAGTACTCGGATGAATATGTTAAATTTGGATTTATTTGTCATGAAAAATATGCTATGGATTAACCAGTATCTTTAATGCTTTATAAGTTTGGCTAAAGTTGCAACGAAGCTATGAAATGAAAATTTCATTTAGAAAAAGAAATGAATCTTCTAAACTTAGTTCATTTGATATAAAGTTCGTATCAATTGTCTGTTATCAAGTTTCCAATGATATCCTTTTGAAACTGCCAGAACTTTTTTTTACAAAAATGTCCAAAGAAGTGCAAACTTCAAAGGTTGTTACATACAACAAAGAGCTCAGGTCAAAAGATTGCCTCACGCCATTTGGTGAGCAATTTAATTGACCATATGCTAAACACATTCCACAAACTGTTCTGGATTATGTCACAGATAAATTGAATCATATTTCTCTTTCTAGTTACAGGCAGGTGAGGGAATTATCAAAGAACATCAACAATCAAGTAATTAACGTAATTAATGAAGCCAAAGGTTTTCTTATTCTGACCACAGCCAACTTTGTTGATGTCATGGAAACTGCTGCTGAGTTTCTCAATGCCAATGGTCTACATTGGGAAAATCTTGTAGGTGCTTCTTTTGATGGTGCACCAGTCAAGCTGGATTCAAATTGAAGCATTCAAAGATTGATGAAAGAACCTCCAAGAACATATCTACAATGGCAGGTAAAACATTACCATGTACTTTGGATTCTGTGTTTAAAGAGAACATTAACTTAGCTAATTATGTTAAATCTCTACAGCTCTAAACACAAAGTTCTTCAAAATTTCTATCAAGATATGGGGTCATGGCCTTCTGCTAAAAATGTCTAAATGAATGTTTCTAAGTTGGAGCTAAACATGTTCTTACAGACTCAGGAAAAGCAAGAATTCTACTGCATTTACTGGAGTGTGTTTATATCTTGTCTGTCGGAATTACAGCAACATTAGTCCTAGACCAGGACTTCCATGTTATATTGGCAAAAAATCTTTACTACAAAGTACTGTTGTTGAATTTACAAATAGTAGTTTTCTAAATATTTCCAAGTCAACAAAATTGGTTTTCTTCAGGGTGTCTATTGAAAATATTCTTCTCTATGGCCACTTGAGCTGAGAAAAAGAAACTTCCATATTACCTTCATGGTACATACACCGTATTTCTCATAAGGTCTTAAAAACACCTCAAGCTATAAAGACAAGCCCATAATATGAGATTTATGGACACATCCCACTCATCTCTGCTATTGTTGCTCAAAAATGAGGAGGCTTTTCTAGTACCTTCTATTGTGTAGAACAATAGGCCAAAGCAGATGTTATTTTTTGAAGATTTCCACAACCTGAGAGACAACAAAGCCCACTCAACTAAATTGATGAAATTGTCTGAGACAGACAACATGAAATTGAGGACATACCATAGTTAATAAATGACAGAGATT
Organism: Octopus bimaculoides; assembly: GCF_001194135.2. Taxonomy (NCBI): domain Eukaryota; kingdom Metazoa; phylum Mollusca; class Cephalopoda; order Octopoda; family Octopodidae; genus Octopus; species Octopus bimaculoides. Next base: position 2,967,264 of record NC_068988.1, read on the forward strand.
CCTAGAGCACAATGGTGAAAAACATCTCAGCTTTTGCTTCTTGAGGAAGGAGAGAGAGATTTGTTCTAAGATGCTGAAGTTTTAACTATAGATCCGTTTATTGAAGAGTTGTTATTTCCACTCACCTTCAAGGTCATCATGTACCCAGAAATTATATTTTCTTAATATTGTCTTCGTATGGTATTTTTACTTGAATAATTGGTACTTTTTTGAAATATTTGCCATTAGTTGCATATAATATTGTGTTGCTTTAGTTGCAATTTGTTTGTAGCTTTGACTTGTTTTATGGTAAGCAGTTAATCTTATTGCTTCAAACTATCAAAGTGCTAATGCTTTTCACACAGCTATAGTTATCTTTTATGTTGATACTGTTGACCACTTTATAGTCCTTCTGGTTGATTTTTCTGACTAATGTTGAGAAATAACTAGCTGTATTAGACACAACATTCATGCTAAGCAACAATTCAACAGCATAATTTATTTTGTTTGGCTTCACCGTTCTGTGGATTTTGTTCTTGTCTGCTCTCCAGTTTCTATTTATATCTGTTTTTCATCATTGCATCACAGTATCACTATATCACTGTGCAATGTAATTAAATAGCTTTTGCTATAAGATTTACTGCATATTTCCCTACCAATATTTCTAACTAAATTTTGCATAACTGTAGGTAGATAATTAACATTTCTGTTAATAGAAATTCTTCATTTCGTTTTCTACAAAGAGAATACTCATATCTAATTAGGTTTAATTTGATATCTAAAGAGTCACATGTCTTTAGTTAACTCTAACAACGAACTGTAGGTGAATTTCTAATAACTTTCTATTAGATTATGTCAAAACCTGCCATAGTTGTAGTCATCATTCTTTTTAAGAAGACAAATTTACACTCTAGATCTATCATACAGTAAAAACTGCATCATCTTCCTTCTACATTCTTGTTGGAAACCTCATTGTACAAAAGCTCCCCAGATCTTATAACATTCCATTTCCAGGTAAGGAATACATCATGTGCTAATAAATAGAAGACAGTTCAAACTATAAATTTAGTGTTATATTATCAATACTGTTCTCATTCAGGTTACAAAGTTATTAAAAATGTGGAAAGGTATTTTGGAGGATCCCTTCTTGGAGTATAAGTATTTTATATATCTGCTTTTGAATGAATTTGTTGTGAAGTTCTTGTATATTTTTCTCAATGTCCTCCTTATCAAACCTCTTCTATTATGGACGACTGATGAGGGTTTCGTATTTTCTTGTTGAATAACCTGCTCAGATGATTTGTTTATCATAATCAAACGTTTGTGCCGTACGTTATCCCACTCTTTCCCATTTAATCCACATTTCCAGTACAGAAGAATGGTGTGCTACATATCAAATATCAAACTGATTGCAGAACAATGTGAGGTGAAGCGTGTTATGCAAGAACACAACACACTATCTGGTCTGAGAATTGAAACCATGATCTTGTAATCATGAATGCAATGTCCCAACCATTCTATTACATGTGTTCACATTCCTGTATAGTTTTTAACCAGATATACAAGTGGTATAGCAAATCATTTGCATAGCAGCATTGCCAATGTAACTACAATAAGCCTGTTTCTTATTCTTACTGAGTATTAAGAATGCCTAATGATGATAATGGTTAGCAGAGGCATTTTCTGATTGCACTAGTGGTCTCTGGTTATATTGAATTCCAAATTCATATTTAACTTTGTTGTTCTATGAATATACACTAGTATATATTATAAGTTTTTCAAACTAAATTTTCGCCTCTTACAATCATTGTTGTGTTAGATGGCCACACAAATACATTTTGACAGAAAATATTATGTTCCATATTCTTTTATTTATGTTATAAACAGAATTATTATGATAAAGGATGGTTGATTAGAATTCTTGGCATTATTTAGAAGTTTAGCTTAATAAAAGTATAGTATTTGTGACTAGTTTTAAAATAATACATATAAATTTATAAAATACAAATTAATTCTTACAATAAATTTAAAGTTAATTTTCTTGGAGCCATCTATTAACATTCTTTCCAAATTTCTCTTCAGTTGAGATGATTGTCAACCCATAATCTCAATATTCTTCTAAAAAGCTATATTTGTTAATGATGCACAAACTTAAGACCTCCTATGCCTTAACTTCAGTGTAGCCAGAAATCTCTAAAGAATGGTTAAACAAAGCATTTAGAGTTTTTTGGTTTAGAAATTTCTTAGATGAAGAATTATCATCATCATTCAGACTAGCATTCTTATTTTGGTTGCTATAGTTACAACATTTCTAACCATCTAACCATCTTTGGGTAGCTCTTTTATGAAAACAACTTCCTTGAGGTGCCTGTTATGCCTTCCAACCATTTTCAAGTACCTGTTATATTTTGCAATGTTTTCAGAATTTCTAATTCAACCCTAACTTTAATCCATGGCAGTAGATTCTTTACCTTCCATTGTCCATCTCAAGGATATCTTCTATTAGTTTCTTGTGATACCATTTGCTCATTCCAACCAAACAAGATTATTGTACTCTTTCCCAAAGATTGAACACTCCACCCAAACCACTACCTTTGACACTCACTTCCTACATTCACCAACACTTAAAGTTTATATACACTATCTTATTGCTTGACTTTTCTTTCTTGGACCATATTCTACATCTTAAACTTAATTTCATTCCTTACATTTAAAATTTAGTTGAATTCTTGAATTACAGGCACTGGTGTGGCTGTGTGGTAAGAAGCTTGCTTCCCAACCAATTGGTTTCAGGTTCAGTCCCGTTTCTTGATACCTTGCACAGGTGTCTTTTACTATAGCCTCAGGCTGACCAAAGCCTTGTGAGTGGATTTGGTAAAAAAAAACTGAAAGAAGTTGCAGGTTTTAAGACAATAAAAAGTGGGTTTGATTCATTCAAGCAGGTGCTCCAGCATGGCCACAATGGAATGACTAAAACAAGTAAAAGATAAAAGATATGTTTTATTTATTTTCATTTTGTAAATAAGAACAAATTTTGACTAACATTTTTGAACTTAATGTATCTAAACTTAATGCAAATCTAAAGATAAAAAAAAAACCAAAAAGAAAGCCACAGAAACTCTAAACAATTTTTAATTAGTTGATTCTATTAAGACATGAAATATTTATAAATGCTAATAGTGTCAATACAAATAGTTTTTGTAAATAACGAATTTAATCATGCATTCACATTTTAAAATCATGTCACAAATTATAATCAACCACATTTCACAAATTCTCTTTCTACTAGGACTGCTTACATTACTGCTTCTTGTATATACTTCCTCTTATATATATATATATATATATATCATCATCATCATCATCATCGTTTAACGTCCGCTTTCCATGCTAGCATGGGTTGGACGATTTGACTGAGGACTGGTGAAACCGGATGGCAACACCAGGCTCCAGTCTGATTTGGCAGAGTTTCTACAGCTGGATGCCCTTCCTAACGCCAACCACTCAGAGAGTGTAGTGGGTGCTTTTACGTGTCACCCGCATGAAAACGGCCACGCTCGAAATGGTGTCTTTTATGTGCCACCCGCACAAGCCAGTCCAGGGGCGCTGGCAACGATCTCGCTCGAAAATCCTACA
>NC_068988.1:2972919-2977919 GCF_001194135.2 Octopus bimaculoides
ATATACACACACAAATGATATATGAGCATATGCATGTATACATACATATATGTACATACCTACATCTACATGTATATATAGGTGCATATCCGGGTACAGAACGTCAAAAGATGTGGACAAAAAATGAACGGGAATATAAACAGAGCACAAAAACGGACTTTTTTATGGACAACAGAATGAACACATAGGAAAACAGATAAGCCACTTATGAAACTTTTCCTTCATCAGCTGCCTCTATTCTAAACTAGGCATTTCAAAGATGAGGCAGAATGCACTCTTAGAATAGCTCTTCCCGCAAAGTGGATTAACCTGCTAAGCGGAGGATTTCAAAGTAGCAAACAAAAACCAAGACAGGAAAAATTAAACAGTGAAAACAAAGTTTTAAAAAAATAACTGTTAAAATCGAACTGCACTCTTTAAAACTTGCACTAAGAATAAGTACAAGGTAAAATTATTACCTGCTTTTATAGCAAGTTAATGCAGGTAGTTTATCTCCTCTCCCTCCAACTTTTAGTTCATGTAATTGAAAAAACGGCATTATTTATGGGACGACCCAATACATATATATAAGTACATATACATACATATATAAATATGTATTTATAAGTATGTATACATTTGATGAGTATATCTATACAAATGAGTGCGAAAATGGTGTATGTGTGTGTCTGTCAAATATCCGTAAACAGTGCGTGTTGACCATCGAGTTAGCAATAAAATGTGTTATCATGTGAAAGATACTGAATAACTCTATATAACAATGCATATATACACATATGTATATGTATTCATATATGTATATAATCATATTCATATTTACATATGTATATATTCACTTTACACAAAACAGCATGAAAATGGAATAATTCAATATCCAAAAACAATCTTTGTTTGAAGCTTGTGACCAGCTGAAGAATGAATCTTATGGTGTAAGCTAAATTCTAACCAAAACATGATCGCTACCAGAACAAACTGCTGCTAGCTTATCAGCTGACATTAGGTTCCATTTAACATTGTTGTCCTACTGAGTGACCAAAATATATAGCAATGAAGAAAACACATTAAGTTACAAAGATATAAGCAGCATTCTGTATAATGGTAAGAGTAAATGGAATCTAATATATTCTTGTAGCATCAATGCTGTTTTGTTGAGAACATCAGGCATGACACTGAGATTTATTTCACAGCAAGACTTATGTTTCAGGCATAATTCAGCCTACTTAATGCATGCATACATTATACACATGCACGTATGAATGTGTGTTTATGAATGTATGTGCATGTGTATGTATGAGTGTGAGTGTGTGTGTATATATATATATATATTAACACATACACATATATAAATATATACATGCGTCAATCTCTCTCTCTTTATCTATCTATCTATCTGTCTATTCACCTAAAGTTATCTTCATGCTCATTATACAATGTCTGTCCAAAAATAAACTGAGCTTTGGAAATAAAATGTCAAGCATGCAGCAGAGCTTACATATGGCAGCAGCGCTGTGAATAGGTGAGATTGACCTTTGGCCAAAGAATAGCCAAATCATGTCATGTCAGTTAGACATAAATCTACTCATGCTAGAGTAAACATGGTTTTTCTTCTGTTGTGCACTTGGCAGTTTGTTGACAGATGTCTTTGAATGTTCTGGTTGTGCCCTAATAGGGATTCGGAAGTACCACATGTTTGCTGGACATTCTGCATCATATTAGGGTAAAATATTTACAGAATTTTCTAATGCAGTCACAGGCCTGTGGAACATATTGCTACAGGTACCATTATACAATGTCATGATTGGAACTTGTGTTTCAAAACAAGAATATTCAAATCTGGACAACTGTCTATAACAACAGATGGTGACCACATTACAAAAGTGTGCTCTGGGATCTGTGAGACACATTGTCTGACTCTCTGTGCAGTTTCGGAAGAAAAAATCGTCTACTCAACTCATTTGAACCTTTTAATCAAGGGAGAATGTAATGCCCATACCTCATTACAAGGGCTTTGAGGCTGGCACAAAATAGGGAGGCTGGTATCCTCAAAGTGTAAACCTGGCCTGTATGCTAGAGACAGAGTAGACATCATAAAAGGTATCCAAGGTACCAGGTGATGGATTTAAACTGGGTAAAAAATCCAGTGACTTCCAACCATTTTTTACCTACAGACCCCTTTGGTTTCTATTTTTCTCTACTGGATTCTCAAAGCTGTTCAATATTTGAAAATCTAATTATATTTTTATAATTAAATATTTTTCGAAATTGTATAAAAAAATTGTGAAAATATGTTGTGTTTTGCAGAAGTAAAAGCAAATTAGTTCCCATAAATTTAATGAAATATTAAATGAACCCTCAAGGGTCATATGATACCTGGTTGAGAACCACAGATACAGACCATGGTGGAATTTGAACTCAGAATGCAAGGAGACATGATTTGGCTATTCTTTGGCCAAAGGTCAATCTCACCTATTCATAGCGCTGTTGCCATATGTAAGCTCTGCTGCATGCTTGACATTTTATTTCCAAAGCTCAGTTTACTTTTGGACAGACATTGTATAATGAGCATGAAGATAACTTTAGGTGAATAGACAGATAGATATATATATATATATATATATATATATATATATAGATAGAGAGATTGACGCATATATATATATATATGTGTATGTGTTAATATATATGTATATATATATTTACACTCATACTCATATATATATACACACATATACACATGCATGTGTGTATATACACAGGCTGGCCCGAAAGTAGGTTTATAGTTATCATGTAGGGACTTTAAATTTCTTATAAAATATTTTATTACATTTAAATTTCTATCTTACAAACTGAATTGGGAGCTTGACAAAATTAACTAAATTAGCATAGAATAATGGTTTCATGTTTTTTTATAATTAAGATCTAAACTGTTAATATATAAATGTGAAAGAAATAGTTGAATAACAGTAAACCTACTTTTGGGTCACCGTGTATATGGGTGAGTGAACTAATGAAAGAGATACCCAACACATTAAGTAACAATTGTAATTCAGCTGAATCAAACTGCTATTAAATACTAAAAAGTTGTAGGTACGTGGTACTTATTTACATACCAGCCCCAGGAATGTGTTTAATATGTAAATTAGCAAATCCGATAGCTTAACAATGATCGATGCGGTGGTTGTATAAGCAATGTGTTTGGAGGCAACAGTGGGTTAGATGAGTGCTGAAGAAGGGGCAACAACCCCCAAAATATGGTATATACACTCATTAACCACTTTTGTCTTCCATCACATTGTCTGTTTACATCTGACGTCTCAATACAAAATATTGTAGCAAAAATCGGTGCTGGTTATAAGTTCTATAGAATATCTGTAGAAATAATCTTAATAAAATAATGTTATTAAATAACACATACATATATGTACACACACACATATGTATGTTTACAGGAAAGGCTTCTTCCAGTTTCCATCACCTAATTTCACTTAGAATGTATTGGTCAATCTGTGGCTAGATTAGAGGACACCAACCAACAGCAACAACACACAGGGGCTAAATACCTGACCACAAGGTTCTAAAGCAAACGTTTTGGTCACATTCGACTCTGCCTAATACACACACACACATACACACGCACACACACACACACACACACACACACACACACACACACACATGTACATATACAGTTTGGTGAATGTATTAATGAGTTAATTATTAAACATTTTACATGTTTGCGTTTTATGTTGTTAATTTTCATTAACTTTGTTTGTTTATTGTGTATTTTTTTTACTTCTACAAAGAATGTTTCCCTCTTATTCTTTAAATTAATATCACCTGCTGTTTAGAGCAAGATTTATCTTGCAAACCATTTTAACCAGCGCATCAAACATTAGGCTTTCTCAATTTTGCCTTTATGTCACCAATAAAAGAATCAAACTAAATTTCAAAATTCTAATTGTAATTTGTAATCACACAGACTTAATTGCAATTCTTCACAACAAAGGTTTCTAAGTCCCAATATGCAGATTCTACCTGGCCTTTCTTCTCTCTCAGTAGCAGTTTATTTGGCCAATTTACATGAACAATTGTGAAGCTGTAAACTGTGTAATAGCAGCTGCATACACACATGGATAGTAAATGAATGTTGAAACATGTATATAAGAGAATGCACAATAAATACATCACGGACAATGACTGGAATTAAGTGCTTTCGTTGGATGCCTACCAATATGGCTACAGTTGGAATTGCAAGACAACAGACTGCATTGGTTTGTATTTGCAGGAAGATGAATAAAATTAATAGTGAACATACAGAATATTGGTATTATGAAGCCCACCGGAAAATACTTGACTCCACTATGAAACAAAATATTTATTTAGTTCTTGTTTTTATCATTGGTCAATAAGTGTTATTTTCTATTTGCTTCTATCTCGAAATCAAACGAAATCTCTACTTATTTCCTTCAAACTTTGCTTTTGTGACCTGGACATCAATGTTTCGAAAATGACCTGTTTTGCATTACATTTCAGACAGATTTGGCTCTGAGTTGCTGAAGCATAAATATCATTATAGAAAATATTTTGTTGAATACCACAGATTTGCTTGTCAGTTGCTTGACTATAACTGCTTGAGCCTGTCCCTTGGTGGCTGACAATATGTGCATCTCTGATGATGAGCAAGAGGAGTTGGGGAAGCCTCATAGCCATGTGTTGAAAGGGATTCTTTGGGGTTTGAATAAATGTAACAAAAGCAAAGTTTGAAGGAAATTTTAGCCATTTTTTATAGTTTCTAAGAGTCAGCAAATAGGAAATGACTGTTGCTGAGGAAAATCATGTTACACAGTGCTGTTTCCCCTATGATCATGTAACAGCCACTGTGATGAGAAAAACAATTTCTTATTCATGTTAACCTAATTAATAGAACTACTTCAAAACCTATTTTAATTTTGAGCATTAAGAAAGGGCATCCAGCTGCTCAAGTGAACAAGTAAATCATC
>NC_068988.1:2980419-2990896 GCF_001194135.2 Octopus bimaculoides
TCACCTGTTTCCAAAAAGCATAATAATCCTGCAGTCTATCAAACAATGGCCAATGTTGCCATGGTTATGTGGAGGAGTGGAAACATACAACGGTGAATTTTTTTTTTTTGTTTTTACAAAAATTGTAAAACGTATCAAGAATCTTGTGCATGCTTTTGTGGTGGTCTGTAAGCAAATGTCACTGTTTCTGTGAGGCTTTTGCATACATTCAATGAACAAACAGGAAGATGAGGAAAAATACATTCTAACTCACACAAACACATAATCTCACATGTATGTGCACACATGCACACATACAACCACACAGACATATACGTATATATATGATAGACTTCTTCAGATTCTATCTTCCATGGTGTGTGTATATGCATTTGAAAAAAAAATGTTTTATTTGTTTCAGTCAATTGATTGTGGCCATGCCGGAGCACCACCTTTAGTCGAACAAATCGACCCCAGAACTTACTTTTTGTAAACCTAGTACTTATTCTATCAGTCTCTTTGCCAAACCACTAAGTTACGGGGATATAAACACACCAGCATCGGCTGTCAAGTGATGTTGGGGGTGGGGAACAAACACAGACATACAAACACACACATATATACATATACGAGGGCATCTTTCAGTTTCCGTCTACTAAATACATTCATATATATATATATATATATATATATATATATATAATAACCTTGTAATGTGCATTTCAAAGATTCTATACAGTTATTGGCTACCATATGTCATCATACGTCAGGATTACTCATTTTATTGGATAATATATGTGGAAATCCATTAGTGTATGCAGAATTTATATAAAAATTTTTTAATTTATAAAGCAAAAGGATGAAATGAACAAGTTTTAATCACAAATCACAACAATTGTTTCTGTGCAATGGCAACAGCTGTGAGTTGCTGGGTTTTCCAAATCGTACTACTGTATGAATAAATATGACACAACAATAGCTGTGTACTGACACTTCATCTGGCGACTGGCTTTGATATCACTGCTCACTCCTGTTCAGTTTGCCACCATTTCATATTCCTTTGTATTATTGACATTCTCATTATACTGTGTAACTTATACATTCATATAGATGTACGTCATAGAAATACAAAATAGAAAAACGAAAGCAAAGTAATGGCAGGAAAAATTTTTTGAATATAAATTACAAAGCAAATAGACCAAAATTAGTTAACGGAAATATAAATCAAAGCATAAATATGAATCCGATCTAAAATCCTGTCTTTTTTTTTTATTCTATCATAAATTTGTTTCTTCTTTTAAAAGATAGATTAACACTTTGATATCTGAGGATATAGACTAGACATATCCATTATCTCTCCTGTCTGTAAATGTTTCTCTTCAAAGGATTTGTGGTCATCACATTATTCTAGTTGGATAACCATTTGTCAGCCAGTCCACTGGGAAAACTTAATTTCGGTTGTGCTGTTACCTATCATAGTCATTCAATCAGTCATTAAGGTGCCTATCACACAGGAAAAGATTTAGCTGCCAGGAAGCACTGCCAGGTGGCACTGTCTAAGATGCACACAAAGGTGGCACTGTCTAAGATGCATTGTGCCATGTCCAAGCATTGCTGAGTTGAGAAGTTATCTTGAACAGCTGTTATTGCATGTCAGAGGAATCTGATTATTGGTTGAAACGAGTGTGAAGATTACCTCACTGCTCACCAAGGCAGGTAGTGTTCCTCTGTCTTGTGGTTATGGCCAAAGAGATTGTGTGGTGGACGAGGCTGAAACAATTGAGGAAAGACATCTTCCTCTTTCATCAAGCCCTCATCCGCTTTGTAAAGTTTCATTTAGAAAGAAAGGTGGAGAGGCAAGTGTTACCTTCCTGTGAATTTGTGAAAAGATGGGTGACTGTGAGAGAAATAGTTAGGGTGAATAGCCTGCAAATTGGAGAACAACAGGGGCCATGGTGTTGGTGGTCAGGGTAATCCTGGATTTGTGAGGTTCCTTGGTTGGCTACAGTTAGAGTTTCTCCCGTAGCAAGAGGACCGCATCATTTATGTTAACACAAACTTTGTTTGCTATTCTTTTATTCTTTTACTTGTTTCGGTCATTTGCTTTTAGTCAAACAAATCAACCCCAGGACTTATTCTTTGTAAGCCCAGTACTTATTCTATCAGTCTCTTTTGCCAAACCTCTAAGTTATGGGCATGTAAACAAACCACCATGAGTTGTCAAGTGATGGTGGGGGGACAAACACAGACACACAAATACACACACATACACACACACACACACACACACACACATATGATGGGCTTCTTTCAGTTTGTATCTACCAAATCCACTCACAAGGCTTTGGTCAGCTATAGTAGGAGACACTTGTCCAAGGTACCACACAGTGGGACTGAACTCGGAACCATGAAGGTTGGTGAGCAAGCTACTTACCACACAGCCACTCCTATTTTGTTTTTATCACATTTCACTTGCTTTTCCATTTCTTTCTCTTCATCTTTTATGTAAATGCCATTACAGTTTAACGACTGTCCTTGTGATGTCCCCCTCATCTATACCTCTGTAGCTAATAAAAGAAATTATCTTCATCATCATCGTCGTCATCGTTGTTGTTGTTGTTGTTATCCTATAACAACTTATCAGCAAGTGGGTGGCCTTTTCAAATAAATATTAAAATAACAATGATAAAGTGAAACATATTTATACCTCATTATCTTTTTTTTTTTTCCACATGTGTTACCGAGTATTGTTCTCTTACTAGTGCACCCATGCTGTCAATAGTGACAGCAGATATCCTGATTTTAAGAAGTATATTGGAAATGATAAGAAGGTGAAAATACAGAAAACTACTTTATTTTTAAATATTTGTACATTGAAATAGACTTTGCACTAGACAATCTTAAAAACACCTTCAGTTTAATAATTGCTTTAAAAGCATACAAACTGAAAATTTAACCAATTCCAAAGATATAATCATGCAATAATGCTGAACAAGCAGTGAGTTTATTGATACTGTTTCTTTTAATAATTCTTTTGGTGTTATGTTTTTAGTGAAAGTATTTTTCTCAAAAGATTTTCTTGGTTGTTCCTAGCTTCTAAGAACTGTTTGAAAAGAAGTTATTTTTAGCTCTTTTGAATGTCTTAACCCTTTCGTTACCAACCCGGCTGAAACCGGCTCTGGTTCTGTAGTACAAATGTCTTGTTTACATAAGTTTTGAATTAAAATCTTCCACCAAACCTTAGTCACAATTTATGTTCCTAACACAAGCTTAAAGACAACTAAGTTATTTTACTAAATTGAAAGAAACACAGAGCATCTCAACAGAAATATGGTAATGAAAGTGTTAAAGAGATTTCTGTGAGATGAGCCAAGAAAGGGAGGAATGTTCCAGGCGAAGTGAACTGTATTCTGATCATGTAATTCCTTAAATGGTCCATGCAAAGGCAAGAATAACAGGAAAGTGTTGTCTGCTTAAGGATGGACCTACAATTAATAGATTTTAAATTCTATCTTGAGATGGCTACCTCCTGTCATCATTTCTTACTACCAGCCTATATTTGCTGAAGGAGATTGAAATCATTAATATAAATTTTATTAATTAGCAGTCCTCTTCTTTGGTCAGCATTGCATAATTCATTAATAACTCTAACCGTTATCTTCTTTTGATATGTGAGAAAATAAAGGTTGCAAAAACTGGCAGAATGGTTAGCATGCCAGACAACATGTTTAGTGGAATTTCATTTGCTTTTATATTTTGAGTTCAAATTCTGCCAAAGTTGACGTTGCCTTCCATCCTTTCGAATCAATAAAATGAGAGCCAATTGTGCCCTGAGATTCATTAATTGACTTACCTCCACAAACCTGTTGGCATTGTCGAAAATAGAAATGCAAAGATCCTATGGGATTTTATGGTTCAGTGCAATCATGAGATTGAGAATAGGAAGCCGGACATAGTCTTAATTGAGAAAGAAAACAAACTATGCTGGATCATAGACATAGCATGCCCAGCTGACAAAAAGGTATACAATAAGGAAGAAAGAAAAGTCGAGAGATATGACAGGTTAGCTTGGGTGGTTAAGCAGTTGTGGTTGATGAAAAAAGTAGCAGTAGTACCAATAATTGTCGAAGCCCTGGGAACAGTGAGCAAAAATCTCAAGAAGTACGTGGAACACATAGGGGCTGCAATAAGGGTGGAGCACTTGCAGAAAACAGCACTGCTTGGAACTGATCGAATACTCCGAAAGGTGCTCGAAAAATAAGAGGTGTTACCTTAGTTCACTGGTAGTGAACAGCTGACACTAGTACATCTCCAGCGTTAGAAGCTGTGCAAAGGCAATAATAATAATAATAATAATATTATCGAAAAATACTTTAGGAATGAGAAGCCAGGTTCAAAATTTCCCCCAAGACACCTGATGAATGCTGGAGGGTATATCAGCCGAAACGTTGTGTTAACAACAAACAAGATGAGGACAAATATCCATCAAATGTAAATAATATACATAATTCCTCATTTTTTAAAATATAGAACTGTTTTAATAAATTAGTTGAACTTTTTTTACTGTTGCTAATCTTGCTTTAGTTTTTTCAATACAGACCACATAAAATGTCATTGCAATATTATCATTAATAATGGACTTCCAGTTTATTCTTGACACACTCATCACTCATCACTCATCACTTGGTTGTACTGCAGTTGGGAAACTAAAGAGTTATTTCCCTTCCTGTGACATAAAATATATAAATAAACAACAGCATTTATTCTTTGAATTTGTTTCTTGAGTCAGATTTTGGTGTTTATGAACTTCAGTCCTCTTGTTTGTGTTCTTATTGCATCTGTGCTTTTTTTTTTCTTGTGAAGCATTGGAATATCTTGGTTCAAATAATTCTTTAGATAAGCCTCATTGCACCAGGTACACTGTATAAAGTAGCTGGTGCTAGGAGGGGGTGACCTACGATAAAAACCATTCCAGTGTTGGACGATACCTTTCTCCCAACTCATCAGATGCTATTAAACCAGTCAGCACGGTCCAGCAAGGAAGCCACACGTTAAATGATGGTGATGACGATGATGATGATATCCCACCCACCCCACACACACATGCTCACAGAAAAATATATGCTTGGCTTAATGTCTGTTTTCATGCTAGTATGGTTTAGATGGAAGTAAATACTAAGAAAAGATTCTATTATTGTTAACAAACCTCAGCTGTTTTTCAAATGATAGAATTTTTTTTTTTATCCAGAAGAATGTGAGAGAGCAGAAATAATGAACGATTTTGTTGCCAGGAATTATCATCAATGCGCATGACTGACTACAGTGCAACCATAAACAATGTTGTCGCAAATGACAATAATAAACACACACACACACATACACACACACATACATACACACATACATACACACACACATACACACACACATACATACACACACACACTCATACTCACACGTACTCCCACATACATAGACATACATATACAGTCAGACAGACAGACAGACAGACAGACAGACAGATAGATAAATAGTTAGATAGTGAGAGAGAGAGAGAGAGAGAGAGAGAGAGAGAGAGAGAAAGAGAGAGTGATCACATAAGTTTGAGTTAACTCCCTTAAGTTGAGATATCATCGTCATCATCATCATCATCATCATCATCATCATCATCATTTAATGTCTGTTTTCTGTGCTTCCATGGGTTCAAGAGTTTGAAATGAACTGGCAAGGTCAAGAGCCACACCAGGTTCTATTGTCTGTTCTGGTTTGGTTTCTACAGCGCTGGATGCCCTTCCTAATGCCAACCACCTTACAGAGTGCACTGGGTGCCCCAGCACCAGCGTTTTTGTACATGGCACCATCACCGAGAGGGTCACCAGGTTATCTTGCAAGGCAAAAACCCCTCAACTGGGAGGGAGGAGTAGTATTGAGGGGGGGGTGGATTTGTACCAGTTGAGAGATTAAAGGTATAGAGGGACACAGATAAATGTCTTGCTGTAGAGTAGGTACATGGATCCCCCCTGTTTGGCAAAGAAAGGAGGGCGATGTGGTGGTGGAGATGATAGCAAAGCTAGGCTATTGATGGAGGTAAATGATGGGAAATGAGTGTAGCTTGTGGGGGGTGGAGAAGAAAAGTAACTGAGAAAACCGGGGGGTGTAATATGTGCCTATTCTGCTCACAGGAGATGGAGAAACGATGGGTGTTAGGGGATGAAATATGAGGGGAGGAATGGTTGATGGGTGAGAAAAGATGGAGGTGGGAGTGGTATTTCCAAGATGGTTTTAGGACATCAACTCTGCTGACACAACTTATATAAACACACAGTCGTATTTACTGCTTAACTTACAGTGTTTCATACTTGAAATGTAACACAAATCAGTATGATTCACAAGAAGAAACATCTTACATTAAAAAAAAATTTATATGAAATTATTATATACTTTGGTTGGCTATCTTACTGTTCAATATTCAATATTCAATATTCAATATTTATAATCATTTTTCAGCATACGAAACAGGTTTGATTTACTCAAGTATAAATTTATCTGCAAATATTTTAAAATAATTTCTAACAGGAAAGCAAGCAGGCTTCCTAACAGGCATCTCCACAATCACAGCCTGTCTGTCTTTCTGATTCTATCTGCATAATGTTTTATATTTTGAAGACAAACTGTTAAAGAACCAAATTTCTCTTGTACTATTTAACTGGCAACATAGTGGATAAGTAAAAACGAAGAATATTATTAGATAGTGGAGTGTGCAGTGTTGTAAAATATGGCAGTTTAAATGCCACTATTTGAACCAACTCACCAAAAACATAGATAGGTATAAAATAGAATTATTTACTCCATTGCGCATTTCAAACTTTTACTGAGGTCAATTATCCTGCACAGATGTTCCACCTCAATGGTATATTTACAGTCAAATTGCTATCTCGTGTTCTTCTCACAATCTAAAATACAAATAAGCAGTTTTATGTAAGTTAAACATATTTAGAATATGTTTAAGTCAACTGTGTGATTTGGTTTGACCTGACTTGTCTCAGACTTCTTCAATTATCATTTCTGAATATTGTGACTTCCTTCTTAAGAGTTAATATTGTTCTGAAACACAAATACAAATATACACACAGATATAATTTGTGTGTGTACAAACGTAATCAAATATATAAAAATATTTCATTACACAAATATGTATCAATTCAAACGTACAAATATATGTCTGTGTGTATATATGTATGTGTGTGTGTGTTTGTGTGTATGTATATATATGCACATACATACATACACACACACATACATATATACATGTATGTATGTGTATACACACACACGCACCCATGTATCTATCTATCTATATATATATATATATATATATATATATATATATATATATATATATACATATATATATATATGTATATGTATATGTATATATAAGCCTTTGACAAGAGTCCCTGATCCCTTATTTAATGGTCAATGCAGAAATTAGGGATAGGCAAGTGGTTGGTGAGAGCTGTACAAGCTATGTACAGGTATGCTTACCAGTAATGTGAGGGCTGGCAATGAGTACAACTCCATTTCGATCTGGCAATGTTTCTACAGCCTAATGCCCTTCCTAATGCCAACCACTCTGAGAGTGTAGTGGGTGCTTTTTACATGCCAATGGCATGGGAGCTAGTCAGATGCCACTGGCAATGACCACGCACAAATGGTGCTTTTTACGTGTCACCAGCAGGTGTGCCAGCCAGGTGGTACTGTCATTGGCCATGACGACGACTTCATTTGCCTCAACAGGTCTTTGCAAATGCAGTTTATTGTCCAATGATTGAAGGGTATTCTTAAATGAGCTGGTTATACAGCACTGGCATAGGCCACAGTTATGATCTCACTTCGCTTACTGGGCCTTCTCACGCACAACATATCTCCAAAGGTTTGAGTCTCTTGTCATCGCCTCTGTGAAGCCCAACATTTGAAGGTTGTGCTTCAACACCTCATCCCAGGTCTTCCTGGGTCTACCTCTTCCAAAGGTGCCCTCTACTGCAAGGTGTGACACTTTTTCACGCACCTGCTTTCATCCATATGCAACTATTAGAGCAAGGTCATCAGCATAGAGAAGCTCACAGAGGCGTCCTGTCTTGAATTCCTCTGTTATTGTCAGGTAGACTATGATATATATATATATATATATATATATATATATATATATATATATATTCAGATAAATTGATAGATAGATAATCATATATATGCATTTTGGGATTTTGACCAAGAGAACCATAATTTCATTGCAAATGAGTAAACTGGTAAATATTTAATTAAATGATGTAGATTTTTATACTCACAGTGCCGTTCAAGTTATAACAGTAAAATGTAAGAAATTTGTTGTTTCCCTTACTAAAATGACCCTGGTCCCATAGGTAAATACTGATGTATAATCTTTGTTAAGTCTCTTCCGAAATGTCTAAAAATATCTGAAACCAGCATCAAACTAAAACTTGCAGCCAAAGTTCAATGTCTGATAAATATCAGCATCTTGGTTTGTTTTATGGAAACACAAATATTTTCTCATGTTATACAAATATATATATTTTTTTGTATTTGCTATTTGTTTCAGTCATTAGACTGTGGCCATGCTGGGGCACCAACTTGAAGGAAATTTTAGTCGAATGAATGGACCCTAGTACTTATGTTTTTAGAGCACAATACTTATTCTATTGGTTACCTTTGCCAAAACACTGACCTATGGGGACATAAACACACCAACACCAGTTGTCAAGTAGTAGTGGAGGACAAATACGTACACACACACACACACACACACACACACACACACACACACACACACACACACACACACACACACACACACACACACACACACACACACACACACACACACATACACACATGATGAGCTTCTTTCAGTTTCCATCGACTAAATCCACTCACAAGGATCACCCAAGGTTATAGTAGATGACACTTGCCCGAGGTGCTACACAGTGGCATTGAACCCAGAACCATGTGAAAATAAACTTCTTATAGATACACAGACCCATATGTACATATAATGCCTTGATAAGTTGGGTTACAAGTTGCAGGTTATGATACTGTTCAGGATTGAACACTTCTATTGCTTTTGTTCAATCCAGATTCTTGGCCACTTTGGTGGGTTACAATGCTGGAGCTACCATTGGCTCATTTTCTTTCTTTTCAGTCAATCATTAAAATTTATAGAGAACTTAAGTGAAATCTGCTTCATCATTTTCTTAAATATTTTGATTCACATTGTATTATTATGATGCACACTTTTGGTAAAACAAATCACGGAGGCACTTTGATTACCATAGAATTAAATGATTTGAGACAGTAATTTACCAATCGAGTTCATAAAAGTAATGCATAAATTAAGAGGAGGCAATAATAACTTTTACTTCCCGTTAAAATTGGTGGCTTTATTGATTTATTTATTGTTGATGATTACATCATACAATAGCTGCTACAACACTACCAGTTACCTTGCTACATGAGCTGAAGAAATCATTCAAGCAATCATGACATGTACACATTAATATTTTAAAATATTTTCTTCATAAATTCAGTGTAAAATTTCAATATCATTTAGAATTAATTTTAAACTGAAAATATTTTGGTAATTATAAATAATTAATATATTGTAATGACATTCGCATCTGCTATGGAATAATTGAATCCAAGAGTGAACCACTGATGAGCAAGCACTGTTGGTAACAAATTTGTTTAGCAAGTTAGCTGTTGGGATAGGCTTTGCTAGCAAAGGTGCAATTGGTGTCTGTTAATAAATTTATACAAGCTCTAACATGCTATCTTAAAGAGAGCAAAGTGATTTAATTTTTCATTATAACCTTCTTTATTTAAGATGGTAGGGTGTTAACTAATAGAGATTTGGCTTTTGTTTCCAGTATGTTGAATGACCATGTAGCAGATCCCTTATAGAATAATGTGAGCTAAAAGTTATTTAGTCATGTTGTGGAGTTTCTGAAAATAAATCAGGATAAATTCCAAAGCATAGCCTTTTATACCTTGATCAAAGGATGATAAAAGATTACTGATAGACAGTTTTCCAGTTGGGTGAGGGAAGTAAAACCCATTTACAATAAAGCTTCAAGAAAATTGTACTATTTTGAAATACAAGCTCACAAAACCGGTTTAACAAAGCATGAATTCTCAGGTGCACACGCATGCAACCAAACATACATACACACAAACAAAGAAAAAAAAATAGTGTTACAACAAAAATAAAATTTGCAACAAATTATCAAAGCGTTTTTTTTTTTTCTTAATAACAGCACAAGAATTGCTGTTAGCAAAATTTGTTGGTTGTCATGTGAGTGTAAGTGGTTCTGATGATTATGAAGAAAACATTATTATCAAAGGAATTCTTTGATCTTCGGTTATAGTTATTTTGGAACAATAAATATATATATATATATATATATATATATATATATATATATAT
>NC_068988.1:2990906-3003612 GCF_001194135.2 Octopus bimaculoides
TATATATAGGCCACTTCTAAAAATATTTTAGAAGTGCTCCATTCTGACTAAATATAAATTGAATTCATAAATCATAATAATTCATAAGTCATAATTGTCATTCATAAGTCAGTAATAATTCATGTCATAATAATTCATGTCATAATAATTCCTAAGTCATAATAATAATTTGTAAGTCATGATAATAATTCTTAAGTCATCATTGTAATTCTTAAGTCATGGTAATAATTCATAAGTCATAATTATAATTCATAAGTCATAATAATCCATAATCATTTCACTTTGATTTTGGGTATGTTAACTGGTAGCCCTCAGGATAAGTATGTGTGTGTGTGTGTGTGTGTGTGTGTGTCACATACTACAATAAGCTACAAACTAAAATGCTATCACACATTTTAAGGGTTAATTCCTGTTGCAAAACTGGCAGCTGAAGTGTTGCATTAAGTTGTGAAAATGTTCTTGAGTGATGCAGAGTCGATAATTAACACCGTTTTGCATCTGCTGCAACAGGTGAACCTTCAAACCCTTGCCATGTTAATAATTCTTTCGTTACGTTAACAAAATTAAACATTCCAAACTTGTTTCTCATAAAATACATTTACCATTCTCTTCATTTAGCATGTTCCCACGTTGAAGAATTACTTTCTTAGATTATATATTTGCTTAGAGAAGTAACAACTGCTAAAACAAGCTTACACCCTCTGCCTCCTCCTCTTCTTCCTCCTCATGACCACCATCACCACCACTACCATCAACATCATCATCAACATCATGATCACCACCACTACCATCAACATCATCATCATCATCATGATCACCACCACTACCACCACCACTATCATTATGATCATTGTTGTTGTTGTTGTCATCATCATCATCTTTTTAATATCTGCTTTTCCATGCTGACACAAGGCAGATTTTCATAGTTGGATGCCTTCCTGGGCCCAACCTTTACTTGTTCCTAAGCAAAATGTTTTTTTCTGATGCCAGACATGTTTCTATAGAAGTTTGGAAACAAACTGTATCACTCGTATGACGGTGATACAAGCACACATTCACACATGTATATACACGTGTGTACACACATACACATATACATATATATGTGTTTGTTTTTGTGTGTGTTTGAAATTTCCCCAAGACACCTGATGAAGGTTGGAGGGTATATCAGCCAAAACGTCGTGTTAACAACAAACAAGATGAGGACAAATATCCGTCAAATGTAAATAATGTAAATAATGTAAAAGAGGACAACAGTTATTGGGACACCATTAATAAACAAGTCATAAACACAATTGACTTCAATGCTGGAACGTGACCAGTTGTTATTTTTTAGCATTTTATCTTCTTTTTCAACATGTATTGTTCATTACTGCTTTACTGGTAGAGATTTTGGTAGACATTTTGTTTATCTCTGGTATACCAAGACCACAATGAGATGGGGTTAAAATTACTTTCTTAAATAGCATCTTCTATTTGTGTCTGCAAGTATTGTGCAAGAATATTTATTGTATTCAGCTGCAACTAAGTAATTGTCTGTAGTCTGCAGTGAGAGAATTTTGAAAATAAATTAATTTACTGTTCCAAAAAGAAATGGTAGATCATTGCAGTATCTTGAAAGAACTTTGTGTCTTGGAAGAACTTTACAATTTTGCATTATGAATACTTACAAGAATTTAGCATCATTAACATGTGAATCTTAAAATGAATTTCAACTTTGAATTCCAGAACTTCTCATATGTAAAATGAACTTCCAATTACTAGTTCTCTTAAGTTTTGACCACTGAAATTTCATGACAGCAAATTTCTCAAAAACAAGGAAATATGGTACCAACATGGTGCCTAAGTATTTTGTGAGGCAAGCCTGAAAATTGAGAACCAGGAAAATTTTTTTAATTCTAACTCAAAAATTAGTTTAAGAGTAAAGATTATTTGCATAATGTGGCAGTCCTGATTAGGATGAATGTTACTGTTATTTAGCCCCAGGTAACATCGTCTTCCAGTTGGCTATCGACACATTATCTGCTTCCTTATATTTTCGAACAAGGAAGCTTAGTGTCCCCACTTAGTTCAATGCAATATCTGTGTACTAATGGTTCCTGGGTTATTTCTCTTCATAAGCACAGAATAACTGCTTGGCTAGAGATGACGATGCTAGATTCTTGTGCGAAATATATACTTTTCAAAGTGACACAGTCACTGATCTCATAAATTAGTTTAAGACACATTCACCTAGTTTTGGAGTTCGCCCTTTAGATTTGACTGCACAATCTAAAATTGGGAGTTAGTTGTGCAGACTAAGTCCTTCTAAGTTTTACTCTGATGTCATTAATGCTGCCTATATTGTAAGCGGTACATTCTTCACCAGGTACAGTATTCACACCAGCCACTTTCCATTGTTAAAATGGTGTTTATCTGGTATGCTTCTTTACCTGAAGAGCTGGCCCTTTCTTGATATTATTGTTTCAAGTATTTAAGATATTTGTATCACAGACCTCCAAGAGAATTATTCTCTCATTATTCTGAGTATCGTAACCACAGACCCTATGTACAGTGGGATAACCATTACGGCGTTTGCCAACATGACCAACAAAGCAGTAATTCTGAAACTACCAAATTACAGCTCAACTTCAAGTATTAAGCAAGTTTGTTGCCCCTCCTCCTTTTTATTAATGAGAACACAAAACAGGGTTTTAATTTGTATCAATGTAATTCTTCTCTCTTTGCTATGGTGTTTAAAGCTTTAAAAGCATCTTCATTTTATTAAGCATGGCAGTATGTTTGCTCTGCTTTCAATATGTTCAAACAATCAGCACCCCAGGGTTCCTGCCCTCTCTATGAAAGACACAGCATCAAAGTAATAAACTGTGAATGAGATCATCATCATCAGCAGCAGCAGTTACTGAGACTGTTAGAAAACCTCATAGGTTTTGCCCTTTTGTGTATCAGTGTGTCTTGCATGTTGTGCTAACACATAGTTAACTGTTGTTGTGTTATGACCAATCTATGTTTAATGATTCTGTGACATACTCTGGCTATAACCAAAGATCGGCTAGACCATGTCTAACTTAATAGCACCACCTGATGGGATCTGTTAAGACATTTTAAAGTCAAGGTTTATGGTATCATGACCCATTCATGTAGGGAGTTGTTGTTGACTGAGATGTATCTAGGTATAGGTGACTTATCTGGTATCCCTTGAAGAAATCTGTCCAGGTTTTCTTTGAAGATCATTTTCTTCTTTAATATGTTTTGGGATAATGTTAAATAGAGAAGGGTCCGTTAAGGAGAAGGAATTGTGTTGCAATGAATTTATGTATTGTGAGCTTGAAATGTGTAGATACACCTAATCAAATCACCTCTTTGCTAATTACCCACCCAGAAGAATTTGTCCCATGTTCTTTATTCACGAGGCTCCGATCCAACTTATGGATGAAGCTACCCTTTAAAATGCTGTGACTGCAAAACTATAACTATAACAGACAGTACACATCTACATGCCCCCACCCTAGGACCATTACAATGTTCCAAACCTATGTTTATTATGTTAACATCAATGGTGGCAAACCTGGAGTTTTGCATGAGACAGGAGAGAAGTGAAAGTATCTGGTAGTGTTTGAGCTTTTTTGATGTCAGTTTTCTGAATAAGTGCTAGGGTCGATATCGTTGACTTCCACCCTTAAACAACATGGTGCCCCTACATGACCATAGTCCGGTGGCTGAAAACATTAAACATAAAAGAATATATTCTTACCATATTCACCGGAATAAATTTGCCATGTAAACTACGTTGTAATAAGATCTTACAAAAGTTTTAGTAGCAAGCACCAAGCTGCTACACTTTTTAATAGAGAATTAGTAGGCAAGAGATATTATCGACTGTCACACACACACACAAATTAAGTGCCTAGCAGAAAAGAAATTTGAATGTTATTTCCAATTTATTTGATGATAAATTGCCATATAACAATATTTCTTGGAGATGAAATGATTTCTCTGGAAATATTCCGTATTGGTCTGAATTAACTTGATAACTCTGAAGCTATTTCCGTGAGCAATTCTGTTATTAGACCTAGAATGGTAAAGAAAATAAAAACATCAGCAAAAAAATAAAAACAACTACAACAATAATAATGATAATAATGATGATAAAAATAATAATATATATGAATAAACTATTTGTAGGTTGTTAGTTTTTCTTGTTCTTCAAGAAGAGTGGTTGATAGGAGACCCCCCCAAAGCTTAAACACAGTAATTGTCTAGTAAAGTGAGTTGACAAATATTCCAATATAAGATAAATCTATGATTATTTGACATAATGGTTGCAACAGAATCAATACCTCAAATAAAATGCTCAAAGAAAAAAAATGTTTACCTACAAAAAAGTAAATATCAACCAAAAAAATAATAAATAAATAAAATGTAACTCATATAGAATTATAACGCAACATTAACTAGATAAGCAACAACAACAAAGACAACAGAAAAAAAAGAAAAGAAAAAATGTAAGAAAGAAGGAAAGGAACTACGTAAGTTTGATAAATAAAATGAGTTGATGATTGCAGCAAATATTATTATTTGGCCGAGAAGAGCAAAGCGAAACACTTTGAATAATATTTTACAATCTAACAGAGTCAATAAGAAAAAGAAAGACCTTTTTCACACCATCTTTTAGATTATGATGATGAAATATAGCAAGTAAATATAAATAATGATTTTCTGATTGTTGAGTACAAATTAATATAATTCAAATAATATATGGCTAGTTTTTTTTAAATATTTTTTTTAGTCACTTTTGAAATCCATCATATTCTTTATGTATGGTTGCTGATAGGTGCTGTGTTCACACACATATAATATATTTCTTCCACGCATACATGTGTATGTATATATATATATATATATATATATGTGTGTGTGTGTGTATGTATTATGTATGTATAAACATATATATAGCATCATAATGAAAGAGTTGTAGAGTATATTAAAAATATGTTTTACATAGTACAAGCATTTATCTGATAGGGAACTCAAAATGATGGATTAAAAGCTGGTAGTTTTCTCTGAGTTACAACCCAGGCTGGGCTGTTTATGACATCATGAAGAGACCAGCCTCGGGGGAAATTCAGAGAAGCCTATTCACTTTTAATTTAATACATATATCAACGTAGCTGAGTAAGTAAGAAGCTTACATCCCAATTATTTGGTCTTAGGTTCAGTCCCATTGCACAGCACCTTGAGCAAGCCTTGTAAGTGTGTTTGGTAAGTGAAAACTGAAAGAAGCCCATTATATACATACATACGCGCATACATTCTGCTGCTGAAGAGGATTGACCTGCAAGAATCCTGTGCCGGTGCCATGTAAGAAACACCCAGCATGCTCTGTAATGTAGTTGGCATTAGAAATAGCATCCAGCCATGGAAACCAAACCAAATCAGACTGGAATTGGATGCAGTTCTTCTGCTTGCCAGCTCTGGTCAAAATGTCCAACCCCATGCTGGTGTGGAAAATGGATGTTAAAGGATAATGACGATGACGACGATGTTGGTGATGATGATGATTAAAGGAATCTTGTTTCCCATAGCGCCAGATTTTGTTTTTGTGAAGAAGTAATAATACATCCTAAATCCAGTAAAATCACTTCCTCTCTGTAGTTATATAACCTTTAATTCCATTAATGCCTAATAAGGTAAAACATATTGGTTCGTTAGAGCTAGAACACTAATTAAAAGATTCCTTAATATGAATTTTCTGCATTAAGCTCTCTGAAACCTCAATGGTGCTTTAGAAAAACAATTTGTTTTTTCTTGACATTAAAGAAATAAAAGATAGCGATCTCTTACAGAATTGATCATAACATATTTGGTCACAACTTTTTTTGTATGACAGTTATCATCATCATCACCATCATTTAACATCCTCCTTTGATGCTAGTATGGTTTGGACTATTTGGCAAGAGCTGGGAAGTCAGAGGATTGCACCAAACTCAATTATCTGATTTGGCATGGTTTCTATGGCTGGATGCCTTTCTTGGGTGGTAGAATTAATCTTAATCTCAGTTTAACACCTGTACTTGGTTCCCTCAGTGCCTTTATCAGAGTCTTTTCTGTTGGAAGCATTCAGAACAAGTCTCTGCTTCAAGGACATCTTCCACTAATCTCAGAGGCTCTGTAACCAGTATTGAGCACTGCCTTCCTTCCTAGATAAAAAAATAACTTTAAAAACAGAATCTGTGTGAACACCTGTTGCGTGTGTGCATAAGCATACATACATGAATGCATGCATGGTTGTATGTATGTCTATAGTTGTGTATAGCAGCATGTTCAGATGTATTCCTTTATGTCACAAAGGAACTTAGCCACTCAGTAAATTGAGATTGATTAAATAAGTATCAGACTGAATTAATCACTGGTGTTAATACGATTAGCTAAAACCATAGAAGATGGCTAGTGGACTAATCTTGAGACATTGGGCTTAGATCTTGGGTAGCGGATTATATTTGATGGAGGACTTAAATTATTGAGTAATAAACCTAAATTGTAGCCCAGTGTAATAACCCCTCCTGCCCCAAAAATGTCTCTAGTAGCACTCATGTTTTGCCAAAACTGAGGCCAATCTTCTTGATCTAATCCTATCAGTTTCAGAGGCACTGTAAAATATGATGGCCACTGCACTTCCTCCCAACAAAGTGACAGAGCAAGAATAAAAGACTTCTTCTTCAAGGTTTTAATATTACTTTTAACAAAGTGAAACTTCATTAGAATTTCTTTATATTTCTCAACTTGAAATTCTTTTTAAAGAAACACAAATCATTTCCTTTCCCCACCCCACCCTTCCTACATAGTTTAGCAATCATTTCATGGCAGGATATGTTATTATTTAACCATAACTTTATTATTTAACCATAACTTTATTTAACCATAACTTTATTATTTAACCATAACTTTATTATTTAACCATAACTTTATTTAACCATAACTTTATTCACATATAACTGTTGTAAAATCATGTGTTCAAATTTCCATTACAAGGTTGTTGTTTTTTTTTTTTAATCCTATTTCAGGCTTTACAACTTTGAATTCTATGGAATTGGTTATAATTGCTGACAGTACATAGTTGTGCTAGACGTTTTCTGTTTGAAAATGCAGCAATTGAAATATTTTACTTAAAAGACTCGATATCTACTTTGTTGTTATATTGTTTACTTACAACAATAGATCAATGGATTACAGATTGTTTGTGTTTGTATAGCATCCTGCATATTGTGGATAATTTTATATTCAGGCTGATGAGCAAAATTCTATAATCTCTTTATTAACATCCTCCTTTTTATGGGCTACATATTTACAGGTATTACATCTTTTCTATTTATATGGTAAAATATCTATAAAAATCTATGTCTTTTCATGTTAATATTAACAGCATCAATATTTATGTAAACAGAGAGCTGCAGGTATGGCTGTACGGTAACGAGTTTGCTTCTCAACCACATGCTTCCAGGTTTAGTCCCACTGTATGGCACCTTGGGCAAGTGTCATCTACTACAACCTTGGGCCGAGCAAAGCCTTTTCAGGCGATTTGGCAGACGGAAACTGAAAGAAGCCCATCATATGTATGTGTGTGTGTGTGTGCGTGTGTGTGTGTGTGTGTGTGTGTGTGTGTGTGTCTGTGTCTGTGTGTGTGTGTGTGCTTCACGACTGGTGTTGGAGTGTTCACAAAAAAATGGAGTAAGGATGATAGTCTGCAACATCATTATCATTCAAGAGAACACAAATTACCCGAGAAAATTTTAACTTAACAGAGACTATATAAAGCCAACATAAAATTAAATGATTTATAATCTGATGATAGTTTAGCTGGTCAAAACTTCGAAGTCACTGTGAATACTATTCTTCTTAAAGAATAATATATATATTCTGCATCTGTATCTTAGTTCACAAATAAAGAATATATTTATTCACCAAATGCAATGTTAAACACTTATTCTCATTTTGCCTCTATTGTGTGTGTGTGTGTTCATGTGTGTGTGCATGCATGAGTGTGTGTGTGTGTGTGTGCATGCATGAGTGTGTGTGTGTATAGGTGTGTGTGTGTGTATGGGTGTGTGTGTCTATGGGTGTGTGTGTGTGTATGGGTGTGTGTGTGAAGAGATTTTGTGTGTGTATGTATTTTCATGCCGTGTCTCTGCTTATATTTATACAGGTCTATAAATCAATGTTGTCATTTTTATAGTAACTTATTATGTCCTGTAATGTAGCCATTCAACAAACAGAAACTGATAAATAATTTCCCAGACTGAAATAATTGCTGGGTGAATATGTTTGACTGAAACCCTAAAACCAGTAAAAGACAAGAATCAAAGAATATATTGACACCAACAGATATCTCAAACGAAGAATTTAACATGAAGCCTTTAACATTTCTCAAAATACCATTTAGTTTTGGTCTCAGATTCCTCTGCACAGGTGATGAGGGATTTCGCTTAACAGTTTCTATTAACTTAATAATCAGTTTGTATTCATTTGACATCAGTTTCCAATCTAAAGTCACAGCTCATAATAAAATCTCTCATCATCCCGTTTATACATCAAGTGATTTTTACCTGTCAGCCTTAGTTAATTATAGTCTCTGAGCTGATTCATTAAACAGCATGGAACTAGCCAATGAGAAAATTAAAGTCTCTTTATATAAGGCCTTTAATCTCTTAAAGGGTTTTCAGTCACAGACACTGAATGGAACCAGCAGAGTTTTATGGCAAATACATTGATTAAATAATTTTAACACCTTACAGTTGAATTTAACCACGACATTTGAAAACTGTTTACATTTTAAACAGATATTTTTGTTGAAATATGCTACAATTGTTTCAATTAATCTTGAAAATCATGAAGAATTAAAAAAAATTATTTCATCATAATCAAGCTGGTATTTGGAATATATATTAAAAGTATTTTTTGATGGAAGGTTTTAATTTAGATGATTTTAAATTATAGAATTTGTATCATAAGTCTAGGGTGGTCTCATGTGGATTGGTGTTAACAGGGGTGAATGTGTAGCGTTATTATTGTCTTTGGAAAGAGCATTGTTATAGTGCACCTGAGCACTGTATATAATGAGTTAATTATAATTACTTTATTACAAGATATTTAAAAACAGTGCATATCACAAGAGAACTAAAACTTATTAACTACTATACTGAAAAAACCTGCATTTTGGTTGCTAATTAAATGTTAATTAGTATTTAAGGTGTTTGTTAATGGTGTACGTAATAATGTGGATAGAGATTTAAAAAGGACAAATTATTTTCATAATATTGATTACTCTTACCAACATAAGTTTATAGATTTGGGTGTCAGGAACAGGGGTTTATACTGATCCCAGAACTTGACTGGTATTTTATTTTCTAAACCCAAGAATAATGAAAGCAATGTTGACCTTGGAGTAATTTGAAGTCTGACCGTGAATGAGTATAGTAAATACCGAAATACTAGTCATCAGATACTGTAGCAATTTGGTCAATCCATAACACACTGAATTTTGATTGAATTAATAGTAACACATCCTGAAATTAAGTCTCCATAAATTCCAGGCTTTAAATTGAAAACAGATGCTATATACACATTTTCATAATAATAGATCATAAAAAGAATATTGATTTTAAGTAATATCAATATTTTTTTCTTTTTTTAGTTATTAGTGACTACAAGTATCAATCTATCAATATATTGATACAAGAGAGATTAATGGAAATGATAGAAACACTGAATGAAATGCCTGTTAGTATCTAGATTCGTCCCTGCATAATCTAAGTTCAAATCCTATTTTGAAGAAAACTTTGCTTTTCATCTTTTGGAGATCGATAAAACAAGTTGCTATTACTGTTCTTTCCTCTTGATAATCTTCTGATTATCAGAGATTGTCTTCTTTAGTGATGCCAATCTCCTGCAGCTAACCAATGGTTCATCATTAGGGATACTGTAGAGATGCAATAAACATGATATCTATTTAAATATGATATACGTGTGCTTATATATATATATATATGTATATATATATATATGAAGACTAATGAAAAATGAATTGCTGTGAAACTTATCTCTACACTATTCAATCTAGAAAAAATTATCTTAATGAATTTAATCCTTTTATGAAAATATAGACATCATGACCCCCTTCAAAATATTTCATTTTGCTGTCGTGTTAGAAATCAGTATTCTTTTTTTTTTTTTTAACATCTGTGTTTTGTGTATTGTCCTCATCCGTTTTATTCCTCCATGACAGAACTTGTTTTGTTCAGTCCATTTTACAACCTATTCTGCTTTCACAGTTGTTTGGTGATCCTGAATAAGGAGTAAATTATTATATTAATATTAAACTCACTTACACCTGATCTTACTGGGGCTACTCAGCAAATTTGCTTAGTTTGTGTATTAATATTGGACGTGTTTCTCATAGAAAATATTTCTTTAAGAGCCTCAGTGTATTTATCATTTTCCAGAGAATATTGCTTATTCATAGCTTGAAGAGGTGTTTTTTTTTTATTTTTCTGTTGATCAATGCTAATTGATTTTCTTATTGTCAGTTCTCCTATGTTATCTTATTTATTTATTTATTGTTAGATTTTCTTCATTGCTGAAACTGTCTATTCTGTATTGATATGTTGTTCTGTTTCATTATGTGTGGGGTCACAAGTATAGTGAACACTTGTGAGGTTCTTGTAATCTATCTATCTATCTATTTATCTATCTATCTATCTATCTATCTATCTATCTATCTATCTATCTACCTACCTACCTACGTGTCTGTCTGTCTATCTACCTACCTACTTACCTATCTATCTATCTATCTATCTATCTATCTATCTATCTATCAATATATATATATATATATATATATATATATATATATACACTCATGGTTTGCATAAATATTTGTGGGTATATACATGTACAGTGTGTATATATTTTTATATATATATATTGTTCTATTACTAGTATAATATAATATTATATATTTTATATATTCTTTCTAATCCTGCTTTTGCCTTTTTCTTTTGTGATATCCATGTTATGAGGTCTCATCCACTATAAGTGCATTTCTATCAGTTGCACCATATTATTTCCGCTGTGATGGATTATATGTTTTACATGCAGTTGCTTCTATAACTACACTTTTATTAGTTTTTGGAAACTCAAATTTGTCTGTGTTAGGATCTTGCCGAATATTTTGTCTGCGTAATCTTTGTATGAATTGTTATATATATTTGTGTATATATATATATATATATATATATATATATATATATATATCTGTTATCTATTGTTTATTACAAAGCTGCAAAAATTCCCTTGATATATTTCAGTTTAGTTATTATCTTAAATGTTGGCTTTTCTCTGCTCCACATTTTTTATATCTCTTTCAAGGAGCAATAACTGTATTGGCTACAACATGGCAGTTTGTGATATTCATCATCATCAGCATCATCAGCCTCATCATCCTCATCATCATCATCATCATCATCATCATCATCAACATCATCATCGTCGTCATTGTTGTCGTCATCGTCGTTGCTGCCACCACTGCCACCGCCACCATCATTGTCATCATCATCATCATCATTTAATGTCCCATGTTTTGTGTTGGCATGGGTTTGAGGGTTTAACAAGAGCCACTGAAACCAAGGACAACATAATACTCTTCTGCCTGCTTTGACATAGTTTTTGTGTCTCAAAACCATTTCTAGTCTTAGTAGCAAATATTAGAATGAGACCTTTGAATAAAGAAGTAAGGAAGGTGGTCCACTGCATATAAAAGCTAATTAGGGAGAAGTAAGTTATCAGGGAATAGGCAAATGGGCGTTAACTTAACCCTGTCTTGCCAAAGAAGAAAAGTTGGCGAGTCAACAACGTATGCCTCAGTTGCAATGTCCTTCAGTATCTTATGTAGTAATTTGGGTGCTGCACCAACTGCACTTAATAGCAGAGGAGGAATTATCATCTTTGTGTTCCACAATCTCTTCATCTCTGCTGTTAGATCTGAAATTGAGAAAAATTTCATAATTTTCACGATTTGTTGATATCTACAGCTTTTTTGCTTGGCAAAGTCTATGATCTTACACTATTTTTGCTCTCTACAATCCTATCTTGTCTTCAGTATTATCCTCTTCTATCTCTTTTGATTATTTCAGTTATTAGATTTTGGCCACGCTGGGGCACCACCTTGTGTTGAGATGTTGCACTCTTCAGACACATCAGTCGTTATGGAGAAATCCTATAATATCCTATAAATTTTTGTTTACCATTGCAGCCTCTGGTTCATGTTCATACCACTTTTCTGTTGCTTCAAATCCACAAAATTGGCCAGCACTCCAATGCACGTTTTTACTGACACATATTATTATTACTATTATTATTACTATTATTATTATTATTATTATTATTATTATTATTATTATTATTATTATTATTATTATTATTATTATTGTTATCATTGTTGCTGTTATTATTATTATTATTATTTTATGTTTGACTTTTGTTTTGCATTTGTACAAGTTGGATCCAAGTCTCACCCAGAGACCTCAAGAGACAACAAGTTAGAAGTTCATGTAGGTGTTATGCCTAGGGTACCATATATTTGGATTTGTACAGTTTTGTTCAAGTGAATGTTTAAGAAACCATAAGAAAATTATGTGTTTGCTTTAAAATT
>NC_068988.1:3006770-3009101 GCF_001194135.2 Octopus bimaculoides
ATATATATATAAATATAATGAAAATAAGCACACACACACACTTCATGCTGAGCGGATAATACCAGACTGATTTGGTGCTTCAACTTAAGTACCTAATTCAGCTGAATCTCAATTATTTCTTATATATATATATATATATATATAGCAAGAGAGAGGGAGAGAGAGAGAGAGAGAGAGAGAGAGAGAGACATACACATACACACACACACGCAGACACAGTCGTTTTGTTGTTGATTTTATTTACAATTTTGAGATCTTTTCTCATATTTTCTATTTCTTTTGTTCATTGATTTCCACTTAGTTCAGTTGGGTCTTTATATTCCTATACGAACAGATATGATGGAGTATCAGCTTGTCTTTCTAAATACTTTGGCTGTTGCATATTTTATTTCGTTTTACTTGCTCTGGTTGTAGTTCATGTCTTTTTTTTTTAATAAATCCTTTATAGGTTTTTTTAATTGTTGTTGCTACTTCATCGCCAAGTTTTATTGTTGTGAATTACATTTCCTGGTCTATTGAGAGATATTTTAGAAGAAAACATTAGTAATATGTTGTTTGATGGGGGATGAGTACCAGGCGCCCTGAGATGATAAGCTTTTGATAACGACCACGCTAGCCATCAATAAACAGTTGAGTGATTAAAGTCCTGAGCACTGAATAGGGTTATGCACTCTGCTGATATTGGTTTTCTCATTCTCAAACTTATGCAAACCTCTGGGGAATGTGGTTGCAATATACTCTCGTTAGGAAATTTCAATTTCCCTCAAAATATTTAGCTAAGATCTGATAAAGGACCTCAAAAGATTATAATATAGTTAATCTTAATGAAAGTTCCGTAATAGATTAGGTTTACAAATGAAGGTGATGTTTCGTAATTGCAGAACAACAAACAGGAATTGAGTTGTTAGTGAAAACAGAAATGGCAGGATATACATCTAAAATGCAGGCTAATGTTAACACTAATGGTCATTTCAAATAAACTAAAAATACTTGTGATGAAATTACTTGCCAATTCAACATGTTTATCGTTTATTTGAAGTGACCGGTATGAAGATAATCATAGTGACTATTGATTACTTGAAAAGCTGGAAGAAAACTAATGAGAAAAATTGTCATTACTTCAATTAATGTAAGAGGGATGAAATGTGTGGTATTGATGTTTGCAACCATTATGACAGAATCAAAGTTTGGGGTTAATGGTTATTTTATATAAGGGTATTCAACACTATGTCTCATATCAGGAGTATTGTTCAGATTAAATAGTGAAGATGATTATAGTCATTTCATAAAATCTACTAATTTCCAAACGATTTAAAGTGCATTGGTTAATTTAGATCAGGTGTGTGGAAGCCCTCACCTACAGAAGAAGTTTTGTGCACATTTATTTCTGAAGCTGGCTTTTGATGTAGTCTATAGAAACCATAACATATATATACAGCTGAAATCTTAACACCAAAGCTGTAATTTGATTTAAGTTGCACACCTGTGAGAGATTTATTATTTTTCTCAGCACAGGGACACAGAAAGAATATAAATAAAGCACAGGTATGGCTGTGTGGTAAGAAGCTTACTCTCCAACCTAATGGTTCTGTGTTCAGTTCCACTGCATGGCACCTTGAGCAAATATCTTCTACTATAACTTTGGGCCAACCAAATCTTTGTTGGTCAATTTGGTAGATGGAAACTGAAAGAAGCCTGTCATATAGTTGTGTACGTGTGTGTGTGTCTGGGTTTGTCCCCCCCCCAACCACTTGAAAACTGGTGTTGGTGTGTTTATGTCCCTCTAAACTTAGCAGTTTGGCAAAAGAGACCAATAGAATAAGTACTAAGGTCAATCCATTTGACTAAAAATTCTTCAATGTGCTGCCCCAGCATGGCCACAGTCTAATGACCAAAACAAATCAAAGGTAAAGGGTGAAAAGGTAAAAAGATGGGATTACAGAGGGTTTAATTGAAATCCATCTTACTGTTTTATTTGTTTTCTTTTTTGGATTTGTTTTCTTTTCTTTTTCCTTCTCTCTTTCTTTCTCCTTATTCTTATCACAGCATCTCTCTGTTTTCACTTAGATTTTAAAAAAGACAAATGGAGTCACAGATAAATACATATACATTGTCGTCGTCGTCATCATCATCATCATCATCATCATCATCATCATCATTATTATTATTATCATTAAGGCAACGAGCTGGCAGAATTGAAATACAGGTAGAACAGAAACAGGAAGTAAGAGTGAGAGAGAAAGTTGTGGTGGAAGAGTACAGCAGGGTTCGCCACCATCCCCTGCTGGAGCCTCGTGAAGCTTTAGGTGTTTTCTCTCAATAAACACTCAC
>NC_068988.1:3009111-3011611 GCF_001194135.2 Octopus bimaculoides
TCGTGAAGCTTTAGGTGTTTTCTCTCAATAAACACTCACAACGCCCGGTCTGGGAATTGAAACTGCAATCCTATGACCGCAAGTCCACTGCCCTAACCACTGGGCCATTGCGCCTCCACTCGCCCATGTGTATATCCAACTGAACGAAACAATTACCTCTGATGAAAGTTACTCCAACATTAGTGACAGTTACAAATGTCAACACCAATATTACATTCATCAACTCATATAAAAAGTGACAGTTACTTTCAGATCAATATTTTTGACAAGATGTTACTGGCACATTTTCTAATGTGAACAGATAGAAATTTGTAAACTACAATAAAATTCATAATAATTCCAACCCGTTATCACAGGTTAATGTTAAAAGCTAAAGAATCACTATCATTTTTGGCAATTTCCATTTTTGTTTATTTATTTTTGTTTCCCCCATTCTTTCTGTGGAACAAATCCCAGCAAATGTTGAAAACAGAACTCAACACATTGCTTTCCTCATTTATAACCAGTCTTTGATTGGAAGCTACCAAATGGTAAACATGTTTATTTTACTGGAATTGGCTTTTTGAAAAACATCACCTGCTGATATAATTTAAATATTTTTTATTTATATTCTTATTTATCTAATTATTTTTTTTATTGTTGCATTCAGAGAAAATATGAAAAATTACTGTTAGCATATGCAGCCAGTTAAGAGGAAAATGAAGTTGATATTTGGCTAAAAATATGATTGATGTAACAGTCAGGGAAAAGAGAACATCAACAGAATGTTTCAATAACAGCGTTTCGTTAATATTAAAAGTTATGAAAGTCTTCAGATATAGAGATCCATATTAAATACCAAAATGTAATTTGAAACTGATGTTTCTTTTAGAAAAAGAAAGCAGTAAATAGTTTCAGAAATATTCATTCTTACAAAGATAGGGCAAATTGCAAGATTTTTGATGCATTTGCTGTAGTTAATAGTAATAATAAAAATAAAAAAATAAAAAATGAAAGCTTAATTGAATCATGTTTTAGCACAGATGCTAAATGTTCGGTTAAGGTGTATGTATTGAACAGACAAAGTATTATTGTAATCTGTGTTAATTGGTTGCCTATTCATACTACATTAGATTAACAAGTCTTGGACCCAGGGCAACACATTTAATCTTGCAGATAGTAGACAATTTTACTGCATATTAGCTATAAAATGACCTTCTGTCATGCTGATAAATAACTTATTAAAGTGTCTCAGAAATGCTAAACTAAGTTGTCTGAAAGGTTGAGCATAAATAATGAACTTAGAAAGCAGCTGGATATTAAAAATATTTGGCTCATGAGTGGGAACAGAAGTGTTCATTTTATAGGAATGAAATACACCTGTTGGGTGAAGAAAGTCATAGAATGTAGCAAAGTGGTAGACACAGGTGAAGGAAAATAGGAAGATTTAGAGAAGTCAGATTTCACAATGCTAAACCTCAACAGAGGAGAGATTACCAATTTTAGATGAATGTGGAAATGTCATACGACAACCACTTATAAATGATATAGATATGAGGAAAATGAATAATGAGGATGATGATAATCACTACAATAACCCTAACCCTAACCCTAACCCTTTTCAAGAATCCTTCAGGCACATTACTGTTCAGCCAATAGTTATACTCCCAGAAATCTCTTCCTTTTTGTTGATCTGTGTATTAAGTTATTCTGCTGTTCTTTTATGGAATCTTGTCAGCTGCTTTATCCAAAACTCTTTAACACCATCAGGTCCAGTTATTTTTCAATTACTTATTTTCCTACTTTGTTGTTGCCCATTTACTTTTCCAATTCTAATTTTTTTCTTGTGAATTTTGTAGTCTTTGAACCTCATTATTATGCTTCTCTTGCATATTCCCTTTATCCTTCCAAACTACAAAACTCTTCTCTGATTCCTGGTTTACCTCTTTCACATGTGTTTCCACCACTTATTTCTTGATCAAATTTCTTCTAAACAATTTGGAATAATCTTTTTTGCCTATACTGCTTCACTATTTAAAGATTTCTTGTTAATTTTCCTCTGCCAAAATGGTTTAAGTTCTTCAGTTACAACATTCAACCCTTTTCTGTCAATACCAGATGTTTCTTTTAGTCACCTTTTCTCTTTCATTTCAATATCCATACATCGCCAACAAGCTTATCTATATCTACTAATATTCCTCTTTTCCACCATGGGGGTCATTATTTTGTGTATTTCCATTACTGTTTGTTCTTTCATTGATTTTCAGTCCCAAATTTTCCCAGCAACTCTGCTAGCTGCCTTAATAAGCTTATAGATTTCTGTTATGTTGTTTGTTTTTATGTGCTCCAAAATGTTAACGTTTATTGTTTCTTGGTTTCTACTGCTCAGCTTTTTTGCCGTTGCACACACATTCCATACGTTCAGAATTTACTAACTTAAACACCATATCAATTATCATTTGACCATCTGCAGTCAGGGCTCCACCTATCCTGTTCTTCCAAAGCTTCATTAATATTATCA
>NC_068988.1:3016611-3024856 GCF_001194135.2 Octopus bimaculoides
AACCGGACGTGGTTCCTCCTGATGAGGTCTTTAGCCACTGAATCCTATAAAGGAGCTGTTGAGGTAGCAAACCAAGAAACATGGTTGGAATTCCTGATTACCTGGCTCTTTGATGCCAATAGCTGATGCTGCTCTTTTGCAAGAATTTGATTTACAGCTCTGGTTTAAGAATAACTCTTTTCTCCTCTCAGTCTGCAATGCTTTGAAAAATGTCATGAGTGCTGTTTCTTATTTTACTCAACCAAAACAAAAACAAAAAAGCTTCCTATTGTTGTTTTCTATAGAAAATTAAACAGCTGCTTCCTCCAAAGAATCACTAGGTGTCCTCTTCAACATAATGATTGATTTATGTAAGCTAGCATCTTTGAGAAACATGTGAAAACTGCTATGGCTACTGGGAATTAAAGGAATGCATAACCCTAGATTCCAACTAATTACTCTTGGAGAATTATTATTGTATGTGTAATTTGCAGCTAATATTTGTCTTCCTTCCTCACAGCTTCATTGCTTAAACATCAAAGAAATCTCAGGTAAACTAATTAACCCTGCCGGAAATCAGAAAATATACAAACAATGAAGAAAGAAGTGATAAAACAGAGAAGCAAATATTTGTATGTCTTGCTGGAGCAAAAACAAAAGAAATCATAACACAAAAGTATATTTATCAAAAATACATAAACAATTATCAAATATGTTTGACCTAAATTTCTTTGTTGTCCTTTTAATGGTAGCAAGAGCAAAGTACATATTATTTATAATGTCTGGTGACAATGATTTTATACACTATTACAACACACACAGGAAATTAAATTTTTCCAGCTAAACCATGTGTGTGCTGAATAAATACCGCCTTGTCTTTTCTTTCCAGTTTCCATAAGATCTTCCTTGGTATAAATTGGTAATTAACTTATAAAGGCTGCAAGCAAATTGTAAATGAAAAAAAGTACAGAATTGAAAAGAAAAGGAAAACACAAAAACCAAAACTACAATACTAGAAACAACAAAAAGTAAAAAAAAAAAATGTAAAAAAAGGAAAAGACCCGGAAAGCAGTGGAAGATCTGAAACTAATTTTTAGAACTAATCAGTTAGGTTAATCGATAAAAGTAGTGAGATGAAGGGATTGATAACAATAAAGGTTGCAGTCAGTAAAAGCAATCAGCAAAAGAGTCAGGCTGCTTAATATAGGTGCAAGTTTAATTACCAGTTGCGAGAATGGTTAACAATGGTACAGGCAGAAAGAGTCAAGAGCTGAAAAACATTTAATGAGAAAGAGGATATTGAAATGACACAACATCTAACGAGATATTTTATATTGTTTTATTATGCTTATTTCACAAGTTGCTGCTGCTGCTGCTGTTGCTGTTGTTGTTGTTGTATTGCTATAGCAACGAAATTTATTGATGTATCAGATGTTGCAGTCATCATTCATATGACATATATCTATTGTGGTGAATAGAGTGAATAGAGAACATATGAGGCAGAACAAAAGAAACAAAACAGATACAACAATAAACAAAATCAAATATTAAATAGGTGTAAATTGGCTGCTTCTTCTTCTTCTTCCTCCTCTCTCTCTCTCTCTTTCCTCTTCTACAAATAACATGTCAGTTTATATATATACAAACATATGTATATATATATATATATATATATGAATGTGTGTCTACACGCACACATATAACTGATGACTTGTGAAGTTTTTCAGCGGCAAAAAATAAAAATAAAAAACAAGATATGTATGCAAATGTATGTGTGTCTGTGCATGTATATATGCATATATATATATATATATACATATATAAATGTGTGTGTGCATGTATGTATGCACGTAAATATATATATATGTAAATGTGTGTATGTGTGTATATATATATGTACACACACATATATACACTAGAGTGATGGGTTGTGAAGTAGTCAGCTTCAAAAATAAACTATATATATATTTATATATACAGGCGGGGTGGTGCAAAAGTAGGTACACAGTTATGAAAAAAGAAAACACATACAATATTCATTTATTTTTATCAAAAAAGATAAAAGTTAGCCTCATTTTTGATATTTTCAGTGTTATTAATCATAATACATTTATCATACCTACATTAATACTTTTATCATAACTTTTAATTTTTTTGATAAAAATAAATGAATATTGTATGTTTACTTTTTCTCATAACTGTACACCTACTTTTGCATCCTCTGTATACACATATATCTATTATGTTTGTGTGTGTGTGTGAGAGAGCAAATGTGCATTTATGCATGTGTATATATCTGTATATTTGCAGTTGTGTGGTTCCGTATGTATGGCTAATGCCAGAATGCTAGTGGTCAGCTGGTGTCAAGTCAAGTCTCTGAACTGTGTTCAATCCGTTACTCATCTGTTGACAGATACGTTTTGATCACAGAACGGTCAAGCAATGGACACTATCGATCAAACTGCTGCTGCTGTGTATGGGCATGTGTGTGTATTCATATTCCTAAAAAGAAGAAAAAGTATGAACCTTTAGCTATAAAATATGAATATGTATAGTCATGTTGATGAAAACAAAGTAAAAAACAAATAATATATACATACGATAATACATACGATGGACATCTATTTGTCCATCTGCTTGTCTGTCTTAGCTTTCCAACTACATGCCTCTGGGTTCAGTTCCACTGCATGGTACCTTAGGCAGGTGTCTTTCAATATAATGTTGGGCCAAACAAAGTGCCGTAAGTGGATTCAGTAGATGCAAAATTGAGAGAAGCCCACTAGATATATGTAATATATATGTAACATATATGTAATATATATGTATATAACAGGAATATCACTCCATAGTGAATGTCAAGATATCAAGAATGATGCAACTATTTTGTAAATGGTGGTGAGAGATGATGCTGAAAAGTGCAGCTGTTGAAGAAGCTGACTCTCTTCTTTATAATGTTCTTAACTCTTTAGTACTCAGATTACTCTGACAAATGTATCACCATCATCATTTAAGATCCATCTTCCATGCTGGCATGGGTTGGACAGTTTGACTGAAAGCTGGTAAGCTGGGGAGCTGCACCAGGTTCCAATATGATTTGGCAAGGTTTCTATGGCTGGATGACCTTCCTAATGCCAACCACTCCGAGAGTGTAACAGGTGTCTTTTATGTGTCATCGGCACCGTTGCTACTGACCTGACACCAACATCATCCATGACTACAGTCTCACTTGGGTTGACTGGTCTACATAATCATGGCGTACCACCAAAGGTCTCGATATGCCATGCTTGTCAAGCCAAGTGAGACTGTAGTCATGGATGATGTAAAGTAATGCTTATTTATTTACCTTCATCATCATCATCATCGTTTAACATCTGCTTTCCATGCTAGCATGGGTTGGACGATTTGACTAAGGACTGGTGAAACCAGATGGCTGCACCAGGCTCCAATCTGATCTGGCAGAGTTTCTACAGCTGGATGCCCTTCCTAATGGTGTATTTTACATGCTACCTGCACAGGAGCCAGTCCAGGGATTTCAACGGTGTGATTGATTAATTTTAGAATGGCATTGTAGGGTAGGTGTGAGAGGCTGGATCTGGCCAGTTTGAACATAAAGCAAGTGAAATATTTTGGCTGGATATGGCCGGTTTAAATGCTAAATATCTAATATTTATCAACGTTTGTCTTGTAGTATTGGATCCCTTTAATCATGCTACCTGATTCTTTTACTACAACGAAGCCTTTAATATCTTTAACATTAGAATTCTTAGGGAATTGCAGCAAATATTGATTCCTTGATTTTAAGAATTTCTGAATTTAGCTTTGTTTTTGATCAACTGCTAATTTTCGGTAAAGTTCACAGGCAAAAACAAAAGCTGATTGAGCTGAAGTAAAGCTTAGTTCCTCGATTCGAAAGAAATATTTTAACTGATTATTACAAAAGTAGCAGGAACCATCAAACATTATATTGCTTTTATAAAAAGGGAAAGTTATGGTAAACCTTTCCAATATATCGTTTTTGTAATAATGGGGTGTGGTGGCATGGGCATGTGTTGAGGAGAGATGAGAAACATGTTCTGAGGAGAGTGCTTGGGTTTGAGGTAAATGGACTGTGAAAGCAAGGTAGATTGAGGAAAATGTGGAGGAGGAGATTGGGAGGGTTGGCTTGAGAAGGGAGGACGCCCAAAACGGGGCAAAATAGCAAGATGGTGTGAGGGTGGTTGCTATGGCATTGAGGTAGATCTAACCACCCCTGGATTTAAAACACTGGATGAGGATGATGATGAATAACATGCATTAAAACTGAAAATTATATCTGCTGAAATCCTCCTACATCATACCAAAATCTTCATGTTGGTGGTCTTAGCCAATATTCTGGGAACTTTTAATTTGATCTCAGATATTGATAAGTACCACCAGGAGAAGGAAATTCATGATTCCTTCTGGAAGATAACATTTTGGAATAAAATTAGGTTCTTTTCTTTCCACAGATCAAGAAATTGATTTCTGTCAGTGAAGTTACTTTTTATTTTCTAACCAAAACTTCTGAGCACAAATTCTTTATTATTTCATGAAGTTCTATTTCTAACAATGTGCCTGCATACATTTCTTCTATTGCTTCTACCGAAATTCTTCAAAAAGAAAATAATGGCATGCTTCCTTACTAAAGGGTAGTCTTCTAAGCTTTCTTCTATGTCTTCATCTGAAATAATCTTTTTTTGTGCAGAACCCAGATTTTTTTCCTGGCTGTTAATTCAAGTGTAGTGTCCTATATTTCAGAGTTAATGGAATGGTTAATTTTCTTTATTCTGGCTTCCCACAGATTGTTGTAACACTTTAAAATTCCCCCATGAAGTGAAAGAATCATTCCTTTCTTGGAAGGTGCTAAATATTTAATTCCTGAAATAGGAATCATAAAGTCTAAAACAGAGCACTCCCTAATTGCATCATAAAATAAGATAAATTAAGAGCGAATGATAAATTAATAACAAACAAAACAAATATGACTAAATCTACAGAGATCTTAGCCAACTTCAAAGAGAAGGAAAAACAACAATAGAAATGAAGGAAAAATAAGTAAATTTTTCAAATTGAAAAAATATTATGGCAAATCAATTAAATTATAAAGGGAAATTGTTTGATCCAGTGATTTGTGTAGGTGTTTACACTCATTTACACATACAGAACATTATGTCTCAATACCTTGGAAAGGAATTTTGCTGATAGAAACTATGGGGAAGCCTGCTTTATATAATATAGTACACATACATACAAACATACATACATATATATATGCACACATATATACATACACATAAATATATGCACTCACACATACACATGCACACACACATATGTATGCACACATGTATGAATATATGTGGCATACATACATGCATACATACATACATGCATGCATACATACATACATAGGTACATTCATGATGGCTACTTCCTCATTTTTGAGTGTAGCCATTGTCTGAAGCACTTCAGAATCGGTTTTGTGTGAGCAGCACAGTTGTGACTTTCCAAGCCAGCAAGTGACCCACATTCATGTTAGGGTTACATACATGATTGTCCCCAACAACAGGAACCACCTGTTGGTCATCATGCACTTTCATGTGATGTTTCTATTCCCCACCTGACAGACAAACATTGCTGCATTCATGACATATTATGCTGTGTATGGTGCAATCCAAGTCAATTCTTATTACCCACATTTCCTAAAAATGACCCATTCACACCCTTCCTAGCATCCCACTTCATGATTTCTTCAACCAATTTCAAAACTGAGAAATAATGCTTTGCAGTATTTGTTTAAATTCTGAAATCATATGCCACTCCACGAAGGTCCACTTTGTCTCTCTCTCATCCTTTCATGATCAATAAAATGAATTACCAATCAAGTAATGGAATCAATAACATCAACAACTTCCCCTCCCCTCAAAATTGCTGGCCTTGTGCCTGCATTAGAAACCATTATTATTTTTATCCTCATTGTTAAAGTGGTGAGCTAGTAAAATGATTACCACATGGGACGAAATGCCTGGTGATATTTCTACTGACTCTTTATGTTCTGAGTTCAAATCTTATTGAGAACAACTTTGCCATTCATCCTTTTGGGATAAGATTTGAACTCTGAGGTCGATTTGATTGACTAATTATTCAGCCTTAAAAACTGTTGACCTTGTCCCAAAATTAAAAAGAACTGTAACAAGTTGGCAGAATCGTTAGGAAGCTGAGCCAAGTACTCAACAGCATCTTGTCTGGTTTCACTTTCTCGTCTCATCTCAAATGTTGCTGAGGTTTTGGATTTGCCTTTCAACTTTTCAGGGATCGATCAAGTAAGCAGTGGTTCATTACCAGGATTGATGTAATTGGTTAGTGCTACCCCACGACGACGACGACCACCACCACCACCACCACCCCGAAATTTCAGTCCTTGTGCCTATCATGCAAAAATTATTATCATCATCATCATCATCATCATTATCATCACCATCACTACAAGAAGAAGAAAAAGAAAAAGGAGGAGGAGGAGAAGAACTACAACAGCAACAACAACTACTATTACCACTGCT
Organism: Octopus bimaculoides; assembly: GCF_001194135.2. Classification (NCBI taxonomy): domain Eukaryota; kingdom Metazoa; phylum Mollusca; class Cephalopoda; order Octopoda; family Octopodidae; genus Octopus; species Octopus bimaculoides. The sequence continues at coordinate 3,023,169 of NC_068988.1, forward strand.
GCTGCTGCTACTACTACTACTACTACTACTACTACTACTACTACTACTACTACAGTTGCTGCTGCTGCTGCTGCAAATTGTTTTGTTATTATTAACATAGAATACTTTAATAAAATATTATATTTGCGTGGAATACTTTCCTAAAACGTCTTTTCAAAGATCAAAACAGACCAGTTTGAAAAGTAAAGTTTGAACTGATTTGAAATCTTTCGACTTCTTTCGAGAATTCACAACAATTTAATTAGATTTGATGAACTAGGGAAAATAAGAACCAACTTTCTATGCATTCTTACCAAGTTGACAGAACGCCAATAACATAAAGAAAAATAAACAAATTAAGAACAGAACCAAGGAAATTCAAACTAACATTTGCCTACATTTATTTAGTATGGACTGTGCCTTCAATCAAGCGTAACATCAATAAATTACTCAGAGATTCATGCTGCATTGAGAAAAATGCAAGAAAATAAAATGGAGATGCAAAGAAAATGTAAAGGTCATAGGTAGCTGTCTACAATAATTGATGTTGTGAAATTAGCATGTAATTCAGTAAAAATGTTGTGGATACCTTAGGAAGAAGGGGATAGCCAGCAAGCATGGCAAACACAGGTAAAATGCGGATGATTGAAGAAATTGTTACCGATTCTACAGAGTCTTTCATAAAGAGAAATCAAAACATTAGAAAATCTCTGAATTTATATCATTTGTTTGAAAATGATGATTTTCATTGTCCTCTTGGTATAATAGATTCTGATTTTCAGTGATTTTACCAAATGTGCATACATACATACATACATACATACATATATATATATATATATATATATATATACACATACATGTAGAAATGTTGATATGCATATATGTGTGTATATATATATACATATGTGTGTATATTTATATATATAAATATATAAATTATATATATATACACATATATACAATTATATATGAATATATATATATGTATATGCATGTATATACATACATACATGGATATAACATACTCATATACATATATGTAACAAACAGGCATATATGCATACAACATACATCCTACATACATATATATACATACACAAATTTGTGTACATATATATCTATATCTATGTATATATGTCTATACCTGTGTGTGTGTGTGTGTGCACGTGTTTGTGTATATGTATGTATGTATGTAGGTAGGTAGGTAGGTAGGTAGGTAGGTAGGAAGGTAGGTAGGTCCGATTGTGGTTCAAATTCGAAATAGTGTTTTATATGCTAAGTAAAGTGATCTCCGTCTGGTTCACTGCCTCAAGGCATCTTGGTCATATGAATTCTCTGCTGATAAAACATGAATAAAGTAACTAGTCTTTGAGAAGCTTTATTTTGGATATTGTCTTCAGGCAAATGAGGCTTCTCTTCTATTTTACAATATTCTTCTTTATGCCACATTATTGTTAAAAATCCAGATACAATGTCATCTGGAATTTAGGATGCAACTTATAAATCTACTGAACTTTCATAATGTTTGCTAACCATAGGCTAAACAGTCAGAAGTTTTGAACCAATTTCCGTGGAATCTAAAGAAACTTCATGTGGAACATGGTAGGAAATTTAAGTAAAATATCAGGAGAAAACTGATTTTTAATGCTTTAATAGTAAGAATTATCATTATTGTGTGCATGAGTGAATATATATATATATATATA
>NC_068988.1:3025052-3032187 GCF_001194135.2 Octopus bimaculoides
ATATATATATATATATATATATATATAGGTGATATTCTGTTAAGAATGTAGTAGAGTAAAGAAGAAATCTCATCAGGTTTCACCCAGTGCTATCCAACAGTACTATTATACCTACTGCTAAATTTGCATTGGGGCTTCTGTAATGTGTGAATGGATAATTGAATAAGTTGGAGTCAACAAGAAAGAATACAGAGCAACATTTATTTGTAATCACTACAATTGTTTCCATGCAACATAGTTCTGCTTGTTCCTAAGTATTTGGTTATGCAACCATTTCCCTGCATTGCAGGCCTTGTTGTGTTTCATCAGGTGATATATGAATGTTGTTTCTGTGTTCTGTAAACTCCATTTTTCAGCTTCGAGTGCATCTTTTTTGTTTGTCAAGGTTTTGTGAGGTAGTAGTAACTACTCTACGACAGATAGAATGGATGCAGTCGAAGCTAAAAATTTGAGGTTACGGAACACAGAAAAAATATTTATATATCACCTGATGAAACACAACAAGATCTCACAATGTAGAGAAACAGTTGCATAACCAAATACTTATGAACATGGAGAACTATATTGCATGGAAACAATTGTAGTGATTACAAATATATGTTCCCCTGTACTCTTTCTTGTTGATACAATTATATATATATATTTATATATATATATATATATATATATATATATACATACATATATGAATGCACACACACACAATGGGTTTCTACACTGTTTCTATCTATTAAATTCCTTCACAAACCACTGGTCATTCAAAGATGCTTGCCCAAGGTGCTGCACAGTAGGACTGAACCCAAAACCACATGGTTGCAAAGTAAACTGCTTAACCACACAGCTATGCCTGCACCTATCAAATATAAATATAACATAATAAATATAAATAAACACGTAAAAAAAAAAAGAAGTCTTTCTCTTCCACCTAAGAATTGTTCCATGCATGAGAGACATATTTTTGATGTTGTTTTAAAGTCTCCCACCCTTTGCTGTACCATTTCCAATTTACCAAAGATAGCCAAAGTATTTTGTAACCCTGTGGTATTATGAAGATCTTATGCTTTATTAAATTCCTCATAGTGTTCTACTAAAGATCCTGGTCTCCTGTATAGGATTTAATAAATCTATTGCTTTGTGCCACCAACATCTTGTCTGGAATTAGGTGTTGATAACAACAACAACGAAAGTAAAATGGGACGAAACACTTTCCTTTACCAAATGCTAATTTACAAATATTCATTGGAATTGTTCATTGGGATGTCTCGACTATTCCATTGAAATTCAAGGCAGAAGAATGTATTGCTTATGTAGACTTTCTACCAGATGAAATATTATCATGGAGTTGATGGCATTGTTAAGAATGGAATGGTTCCTGAAGTGTAAATAGAGGAAACCTTATATATTTCTGTCACAGCGGAACCATAAATGGAAGCTTACTTTGCAGGAGACTAACATCTTTGAAAGGTATGCAGTATAAGCCATAAATTTGCTAAAGTTCAGTCGGGAGGTTGACATCAAGATTTATAGAACGATAAAATAACTAAAGAAAAAAAAAAGTAAAAACAAATTTTGCAGAAAAGATTCAGAAGTGAAGTGATAAATAGTTGTGGTGAGTAACTTTTGATTAGTTCACTAAAATCACATTTACATTTAACATGATTGCATTAGAGAGATCATTCAAGTCAATACTAAGAATGTTGTAGTTTAGTAGCATTACTGATACACCAAATCTGTATACTATTCACAAGGTCACTAAAGGTCACTAAGTTTAGTTGCTGTTTCACAATAACCATTATGCTTAGACAAATGGTAATTCAGGTACATTGAGCAGAAAAAAAAAACGGTTTTCAACATAGAAATACACATAAAAAAATCTATAAATAAATAGATATGTGTGTGTGTGTGTGTAAAGAAAAGAAAATGCTAATCTGAAATGTTTATTTAAAAACTGCTGAAACTTCTCGAAAGACATCAAACCTTCCTTCTGGTTTGAGATTTTCCTTGCTGAATTCAAAAGTACTTTAGATTTTTTAAAAACATTTTCTTTAAATCTCTCTCTCTGTCTCTCACTTTTTCTTTCTCTCACTCTCTCTTCCCTCACTTCTTTCTTACTTTTTCTAACCACTTTTTTTTTTACAAAATTTGCATTAATTCTTCCATCCATGCTTTAAAATTTATTAAAAACATGAAAAGCGGATTTTGCGTTACAAACATTGGAAGCTAAAATCTAGACTGTTGTTATTAATATAATGAACTTAGAGTCGTGAAGTAGTTGTTTTACTTACCAAACAGTAATGAAATGTGCCTCTTCTTACAGAATGTGATAGAGTTGGTTAACATCTGCAGGGAGCAAAGAATTCCTAAGAGCTTCAAAATATACCAAAAATGCATTTTTTTTATAAAGACTTGTGAGTGGATTTGGTAGACAAAAACTGAAAGAAGTCCATCGTATGTGTGTGTGTGTGTTTGTCACCCCACCATTGCTGTTGGTGTGCTTACGTCCCCTGTAACTTAGTGGTTCAGCAAAAGAGACCAAAGGAGACCAGTAAAATAAGTACTAGGCTTACAAAAATAAATCCTGGGGTCAATTCGTTCGACTAAAGGTGGTGCTCCAGCATGGCCACAGTCAAATGACTGAAACAAATATAAGAATAAAAGATTCTCGAATATTTAATTGAAAATGAAGGCAGTCATCACCATGTTTACTCTTTCATGCTTGCATGGATCTGATGGCATTCTTTGAGGCAAACTTTCTATGGCTGGATGCTCTCGTACTGCCAATCCTCACTTGTTTTGCATGCAAGGTAATATTTCTCCATGGCCAGACATGTTTCTATGGAACATTGGACATGTACAATGATAATGTTCTTACACAGCAGGCCTGCCACTCAGCCAAGTGGCCCTTCTCTAGATGAAGTCAAATATGGCTGTATGTGTAGTAGGAATATTATAGAAAATGTGGGAGCTGTTGTCTAGTGTGGGCCTCATTTAATCCTTTTAATGCTCCCTCTTTCATACTTGAAGCTGTTTGATACTGAAATTCCTTCTGACCCCAAATAGAAGGGTTAGTTTGGGAAATGTGGTCTGACCTATGTTAATGATAAGCTTTGCCAAGAGAACTCCACTCCAAATGTAGTGAGATACAGCATTTGGAGTGACCGTGAGGGCACTAGTCAAGTATCACTCATGATTAGAGTTCTGTGATTTGATCTTTTTCTTGAAATGAGTAGTACTTGAAGGGTAAAATGAGACAAGGTTGGCATGACTTTCAAGACCTCTCTTTATGGAATCAGATTTGGTGTGAGGTGTCTAAGTTGCATATGGAAGATGCATGGTTTGGGAAGTTTATGGTAAAATGAAGGATTATGTCATCTGTATGTGAATGAGTGTTGTTAAATACGACAGCCAGAAGGTCATTGCTTTATGTCATCTTCGTATGGTGGGTGTTGATATTAGAGTCACAAGCTGTCAGTTCCAGATAATTTCCTCAATTTTTACATTTTTCTGTCGAGTAGTTTTCTGCCAATTACAATTTTTTTTATTTGAAATATGTATGTGTTTATGTATTCTGGGTACAGAGCTGAGCACATACCGTAGTTATCTCCCTTCTGATCAGGGCTGATGGCGGTTAAGTTAATGTGAAGTTATTGACATATTGTAAATAGATAGCACAATCAATTCAGCTTATTGACAGGATAAGAACCAAAACCTAAAAATATGTCAGCCATCTTGCTGATGATGTAAACTCGTATGTTTTCTAGGATATTCAAGCTCAGTCAGTGTCATCACACATATCTGAGAGGATGATGTACGAAATGAGATATATTTAGTTTTTAGAGGAAATTCCAGGCTTAAAGTTGCATGTTGTTTCCTGTAAAAAAAATATATATACTTGGTTATGTTGTGTAGAAGGGGAAAAGAGAATTTTGTTGTAAGATTTCATGTTATTTAGTGATGTAATCTTTGAGTTAATGATTTCCTGGATCCTGCAGGTCAATTTGGCCACAACTTAACTTCAGTTTATAAAGTGCTAAGCAAATGAGAGACAAATCTTGCTACACCATACATATGAGGTAAAACTTATCGCAAGAATTTTTCAAAGGATTTCTGATGTCTTCTTCTTCCTGAAGCTACATAAACATAGAATAAAGAAATAAAAGCCCGGAGATACAGCAAATAGCTTGTTGTGGTTAAAAAAAATTGTTTACCAAACAAGAGTTCAATAACTTATCTAAAATCTTAGAATAGTTGCTCGAAATAAAAATGATATTCTTTCCTACAAAAATGCAGAAACTAAGATCATTAAGAGATGATAATGTGATGTTATGCAGTTTAAAATAGTTAAACGGAAGAGAATTAGGATCAGTTACTGATAAAAGCTGAATCTTCACTTCATGAAAATTCACTTTTATACTTTCAAGTGAGTTAAAATTTAATTAAAAATTATTCTTTTCTTGACTAACTGCTAAGTCTTTATAGATTTTGAAGAAATCACTTAGTGGGAAATTTTTGCCTTATTCAAGAATATTATTGTGTGACCCAATCTAAACATAATTTCTAACCTCCACACACCTGGAGCTTTCTCCTTGCTTAACTACATTCGCCAAAGATTAATTAAGCCATGAAATATTAGCTTCAAAGTAATTAAAATATATTAGATTGACCACATTGTTAATGATGTTTAATTTACTTCTGTTTAAACATTTTAGGAACTTTGCTTAAATCAAGAGAGATTAAAATCATTTATTTCTAGCTTTGTGAAACAAATTTCATTCCACTTCGTTGACTAAAAAAGAAGTAAACAATTCATCAAATCTCCTACATTATTCTCTCAATGCAAACAGAAAATTTAATTTATAATTCAATAACAATAAGCTGGTGATTTCATCTATATCAACTGCTTACTGTTGTCTCATATATTGTGAACTGCATACTGTTGATTGCTCTTATGCCTTTGTGAAATGAGTATCATTTTCAATGCAGAGACACAGTTTGCGCATGGTTTATCTCGTTTTCCATGTCCCTCAACACAACATAATGTTTATTACAATGACATAACATCACAACTTTATATAATGATGCAAATGCCAGAAAGTGAAAATTAAAGTAGCATCCCATGATGCAGCATTCTCGAACTGTTGTTGAAAAATAGAAGAAAAAATATTGATTTCTAATTTTTAAACAATGCCAGCAATATTGGAGTGTGGGGACGAGGGACGAGGGGTGGCTAGTTGATTACATCAACCCCAGTGTTCAAACAGCACTTATTTTTTGGACTCCAAAAGGATGAAAGGCAAAGTCGACCTCAGTAGAATTTGATCTCAGAAAGTAAAGACCGATCAAATGCTGCTAAGTACTTTACCCAGCCTGCTAGCGATTCTGACAGCTTTGCCACCTTAGAAGCAGAAAATAGATGTTATAAAGCATTTTGTTTGGTATTTTATCATTTTTGTCACTGTAAAGATAAAGGATAATATATGTGTGTGTGTATATGTGTAACAATGTATATAGACAGGCAGAGAAATAAACAGAGAGCTATACACATATGTGTGTGTGTGTGTGTGTGTGTGAGAGAGAGAGAGAAAGAGAGAGAGAGAGAGAAACACGATTTCTCAAATGAATGATTGTTGTAAACTCTCTTGCAAATCTGACCGAGTTAGACATTTTGAAAATAAATAATCGTTAGTGTCGATGTGCTGGCATGAATCTTCTAACTAGCCAGCTAACCAAATACTTAATCTAGTACAACCAACGGACTCCTATTACTGAGGAGGATAGAGAGTACACGGTTGTTTTAGTCTTTTATCTTCATGGAACATTTATCCAGTCCGGCAATAAATAGCTGCTGACTACAAAAATAGTATTGATGAAGTGGTTTAGTTTTACAAAGGATTTAAACATACACACAGATGTGTATGTAAATATTTGGAGAGGTGTATGTAAATTTGTAGCTGGATTGTGTAACGTAAAATTGTAATCTCACTTAAAGGTGTCGTAAACACACAATATTTTCTTCCTATTATTTTCTGGAATTATTTAAATGCTATTGCTATAGGTATGTGTGTATGTATGTATGTATGTATGTATGTATGTATGTATATGTGTGTATGTATGTATGTATGCGTGTATGTATGTATGTATGTGTGTATGCGTATGTATGTATATCTGTATGTAAGTGTATGCATGTGTATGTGTACATATGTATGTGTATGTATGTATATATGTATGTATGTATGTATGTGTACGTATGTGCATGTGTGTATGTATGTGTATGTATGGTGCATATATGTACGTATGTGCATGTATGTATATATGCATGTGTGTATGTATGTATGAGTGTGTGTATGCATATATGCATGTGTGTATGTATGTAAGCATGTATGTATACATATGTATGCAAATATGCATATATAAGTATGTATATGTTTATGTATATGCATGTATATATGAATGCATACATACATATATATAAGTATGTACATGTGTTTAAATGTATATATATATATTTGTTTGTGTGTGTATATTTGTGTTTATCTATGTGTGTCTGTAAGTGTATATGTAAGTATATATGCATGTGCATCTGTAAGTATACACGTGTGTGTCCCTCCATAAGTATGTACTTGGACATGTGTGCATGTGTATTACTTTGTGATTGATTGCCTCTGAACTCTACATTTGACACAGTTATAAAGCATTTTCTTTGGAACCCATTCCTTTGAAACACTCAAATCAACAATGACAAAGAGGAAATGCTTGCGACATATACTTCATGATGTAAATGACAACTCTTCAAACTTCATACAAACATTAAGATTTGAGAAATGGAATATGCCAAACTCAAAATTCTCTTTAATAGCAAACATTCAAATAGAAAATATGGATATGAATTTTGCATGGCTGTCACTGTAAACTTGCTATTGAGGTAGGTTGTGAATGGGACCGGAAATATTTAAACTCTGAACATACATACACACACACATGCATGCATGCATGCATGTATGTATGTATGTATGTATGTATGTATGTGTGTGTGTATGTGTGTGTGTGTGTGTGTATATATATATATATATATATATGCAAATATGGAACATGGATTTTAAATGATGAAAAATGATGATGATGATGATGTAGATAT
>NC_068988.1:3032239-3050414 GCF_001194135.2 Octopus bimaculoides
ATATATATATATATATATATATATAATATACATGATATATATATAATATATATGTATATACATACATACATACATATATATGTATGTATTTGTATATATATATATATGTGCATGTGTAGATAGATAGATGCACACATACACATTTTTACACATGTATGTGTGTGTGTGTGTGTGTGTATGTGTCTGTGTGTAATGCTTTAGTTGGGCATGTGTATATATGTGTGCATGATGGAATCAATTTCTTGGCCCTTCATGGTCAAACGTATTCTTCAATGACAAGCCCTTAGACTCCCAGGAGACTTCTGCTCATTACAACTGCTGCTCTATTCCAAAACTGCCATCATGTCACTGAGACAAGCTGTATTTGTACTTATTTTAAACTTAATTCACCTTCTCTGTTCAGTTCTACTAAAAGATTAACCAAATAATTCAGAAGATTAAGTCAACTTCAATTACACTAATCCTCTCTGCAAATCCAAATATTAAAAAAAAAAAATTATTAGGGTTACACCTGATCTATGCAGCTGATATGTATAGTAGTAGCCCTATACTATTCAAGGGTGATCTTACCTGCCTTACCTTAGTCAATAATTTCTGAATTAGAAATCAAAATATATCATGGAAGACATTTATGAGTAGAGAAATAGGTGGTGGGGGAGAAAGAGTGAGAAAGAGTGAGAAAGAGAGAGTGAGGGAAAGAGAGAGAGAGGGAGAGAACAAGAAATGTGTGTCAAAATGGAATATCAAAGGAATAATATAATCCATTTCCTTGTCTCCACCACTTCAAATACTATCCTTGATATACGAGGGGGTATTGAAAAGTTCCTGGCTTTGGGTAAAAGAAAATACAGGAGGATCAGTTAATTATGATTTTATTCAACATATTCCCTTCTCAGATTCACACACTTATTGCAGGGGTCCTTCAGTTTTTCTAAGCCCTGTAAAAGAACTCCGAAGGTTGGGCCTCCAGCCAGGCCTTTCGTGATACCCTTAAAGCCAGGAACTTTTCAGCACCCCCTCATATATGAAACTGACCATCTCTCTTAGCTTCTTCCTTCTCTTCCCTCCAAACCCATTGTTTCTCATTCCTATTACAGCATTCTTCTACATCTTTATTGAAATTCTTTCAACTCTGCTGGGTCATGCAACAAGTGTTCAGACATCTTTAGACCTGAGTATATAAACTGGAAAATTATTTACTAAACCACAGTCATCATGGATGAGTTGTCAAGGGAACATCGATGCAAGGATTTGCCCCGATAGAAACAGCAACCAAGTCTTCCTCAAATCATATCCTACTATCCTAAAAAATAAACACACTGGATAATGCAGTCCTAAATAAATTGTTTGAATAAAAGATAAGACAGTCATTAGTCTACTTAATCAAGGATGACCTGGGGTTAAACAACATAAGCAATCACTGGATCAAATAGTTGTTGATATACTACGGTATGAAGTAGATGAAGAATAAACTCATGAAGCTGAACCTTTCAGGTGAAATGACAAAGATCCAAGATACCTGATGCTTGGCTCTATTCAAGAAGACCTGTACCCCACCGAAGAAGTGTTAGGACCGGTCCCTCTGGTGATGAAAGACACTCATGGCAGTGCCATGTAAAAGCACCCAGCACTTTCTGTAAAGTGGTTGGCATTAGGAAGGGCATCCATCCATAGAAAACCACGCTAAATCAGACTGGAATCTGATGCAGTACCCATTTTAGAGAGTATACTGGGAGCTTTTTAAGTAGCATCAACATGTAAAAAATTTATATTAGTATATGGGATTTTTGTTGGGTTTCAATAATGGATCTCAGCATTTTCAACAAAGCCAGAAAAACATTCTTGCTTATGTTTTTTGGTTGAAAGTTCTAAAACTGACAAGACGTGTGAAAATCACAAGACCAAGGAGACTCTTCCTATTTCAGCTCCATTCAAATCAGCTGATTCTGCAATGGTACCCTAACCTTTAACTAGTTTAGTAGCTGATGTCATGCAATCTGTGCAAAATGATTCTTGGACTAAACTTGATTTATCTGGATTAGAATATGATGCCATGCCAACTGAAACTAACTATGTATTATCCAATGCAACAGGATAAATAAAAACAGGATTTCTGTGCTTCATGGTTCAGTAGTAGCCATTCGTTAGAGTTTCCAGTTCTTTACATGGTTACATCTTGTTTCAGTTGCCATGGTTTTTATACCACTCCAAATACTGGTAATCATTTTAACATTCAAAGATTTACTAACTAACACAATGCTTTGTCAAAAGCAAGGAATTTTAGCAGGAATGATAATTCTATCGCATACAGAAATGCAATGAAATTTGGGAGAGAAAGTCAGAAAAGCAGGATAACAAATCAGAATACATCTTCAATGGTAGGTGAAGATCAATTGTAAATGATCAATACTAAACACCATACATTATGGACAAGAGACAGTTTTTGTACAATAATGAACTTGAGCTTCCTCACCTGTTTCCATAATGACAATCACAATGGATTTTCTGGTCATTTTCCACAGTATTTTCAATGTACTCTCACAAAAGACTCCAAATTAAGAAGAATGCATTTGTCCCTTGGCCTACACAGCAGATTCATTTCCTAAGTCACTGGACAAATGGAATTCCTGTAAATCAAGTGAGATACATTTTAATAAAAGAAACATTCAAAATATAGAAAGACAGTTATAGAAATAGGGATAAAAATATGATTACCATGTTTGTACTGCTGTGTGTGTGTGTGTGTGTGTGTGTGTGTGCATATGTATTTATATTTATAGTCATATATGTATGTATGTTTGTGTACATGTCATATGTGTATAATTATGTGTGTGTATATATATATATATATATATGTGTGTGTGTATATATATGTATATATAACAAATTAAAGACAGAAGATGGAATATACAAGAATGTATTATTAATAACAACAATTGTTTCAACACATCTAGCATCGACTCCTCCTGTGGGACACTCAACAACTGGTTCAGGAGTATCCGGTGGTGCAGACATATCTTGTTGGGGGATAAATAACTAAAAAAAAAACTCGTTAAAATGACTGTTCCATAATGCAACTTTTTGTTTTGTAGAGAGTAAAATAGCCAGACAGAGGAAAATTCTTCATATATATAGAAGATTCAAAAATAAAATTGCAGAAGACAAAAAGAGAAACGAACACTTAATCCAGTGAGAAAAGTATAGAAAATAAACGTTAACAGATATGGATGTATAAACACCCTTGGGTATGCTGTTAGTGGAGAAATGGATAGAAAAAATGACTGAGGTATACAGAATAGGTGTTAGGATAATTAAGATGAAACTAGTTATAAGTAACTCAACAGTAATTTCTGCATATACCCCACAGGTGGGGTAAACAGGAGTACAAAAGGACCACTTCTACAAGACCCTTCTATAGATTAAATGCAACAATGATTGACAGCAACTTTAGTATTTTGGCCGACAACTTCAGAGGTGATGCTGGCCAACACACTAATGACTTCCACAACATCCATGGAGGTTATGGAGAGGTGCTTGGAGATTTGTGATGTAACTTAACAAACAATTTGGAACACACACTTTAGGAAACCAACCAATCACCCCATCAGTTGTTAATCTGGCATGCACACACAAGTCAGGTACATTACGTTTGCACCAGGAAAACGGACAGAAGGGCTATTTTGAATGCCAACAATTTTTTTGAGAAAGAATGCATTACACAACATAGATTAGTGATTGATGACTTCAGAGTCAGAGCTAGGAATTCCCTGAAACGATTGATGACATGGTGAATGAAAGTATGGAAACTAAAAGATCCCGCAAACGGGAAGAGATTTAGAGAAGTCTAGACATACATAACTGTCGGGAGGCAGCTTTAGATACTTGAAAACTAAATTTTTACGAGTCCTGGCCAAGCTGAAAGTAATATGGTGGTGGAACAACGCGATTGATGGGGCAGTAAAGACTGGAAAACTTGGAAGGAAGGTGGTAGTAGAGAGTGTTACTAAATGACCGGAAGGGCAGCTAAGTAACAAATATGTTTGACTATGTGCAAAGCAGAGAGGAAGAGATTTGTGAATGTCTTGTTACATGAGGATTAGAGGTGTGAGATGTTTAGAATCACAAGACAATGTGTAAAAGAGAATCATCATTGCCAGAGAAACAGGAGACAAGAAAATGATGAGCAAGTGGAGAATGCTTGGAATAAAGAGATGCTACCTTATATTGACTCTCCAGAAGGACCAGTAATTCAAGTTGGCAGCAGTTTAATAGATAAGGCAATCAAGGAATATGAAGAGAAGGAAAGCTGCAAGCCCATCCGTGATAGTTGTGGAGATACTCAAAATATCCGGGGAGGTGGTGTACATGATTACTAGCTGAACATTTCCAACAAAATACTAAAAGATAAAACTGACATAGAAAATATTATTTTCGAGTGTCAAAGAAATGAAATAAATTAAATTGAAACAACAAAGTGATATTTCTAAACAATTACATAAAAGTTAAAATAAATTATTGACCAAAACCAAAACTGAACTAAAGTGAAACATTGCAAACTGAACACCATGTAAAGTGAGAATATTCTGCTTCTTCATACATATCAAAGAATGTCTGGTATATATCTGCTCTGTTGCAAAATGAAATGACACACTTACAAAATATGTTGTCTAGAATCAAATGAATGATAGCATTTGACAATGAAGTATCCCATTTTTTTAATATTCCATTGAACTTGTAGTTTTGTTGATGTTTAGAAGTTCTCAGTCATTTTAAGGTTTGTAAAATGGAGAGTTGTGTTAGAGGGCATGGTAGCTTTACATGTTGATAACTTGGTTAATAATAATGTCAAAGAGCTGAAGATACTGCAGTGAACCTGGGAAATATTTTATCTCATTCTGTGCAGGCATTTCAGTACTGTTTGGCTCCACCAGTGGCATCTCTGAAATAATGCATCAAAAAATTGGAAAAGAAATCTGGTATGTACACTGCTTTGATGAACAATGAAGTTTGTTATGTATGCAGTTGAAGAAAGTAGTAAGGTTGATTTTAAGTTTTTAGCCAATCAAAGCATTTTATAACTTTCTGTGCAGACTAAAGTTGTCTGTGCTTTACATATTTGAAACATTTGTGGCAAAAACAGTGGTCAGCATATCTAGCAGTTGTGAGATCCATATTTTCCAATTATGAACATAATGCAAGAGCTTTTGGATGAGGAATATGATAGTTCTGATATAAACAGCAGAATAAAAGCAACACAACTGGTATTTTGAAACCAATTACTAGCCTTTGTTATCTTTGTTGCCGTTCTTCTTGAAGACATGATGCTGAAAGTTCTTTGTGCAACAAATTTTTACAAAGTTATGGCAGTGATTCGTCTGAAAATATTGAAAGAGACGAGAATAAGAGAAGAAAATTGAAGAGCATCCACTCAGAGGTTAATAATTTTAATTTAGGAGAAGATTATTCTGTTCTTCAATCCTTGTAAAGAATTTCTGAACACAAACAAAAGCATTTATTTCAATGCAAAGACAGAACTTCTGACAACAAGAATGAACTTTTTAACCTTATCTACAACAATATTTTTGATAACTGTATTGGAGAACATTAAAATTACTTTAATGAACAAAGCACGAGGATAGAAACATTGTCTCCAGAATCAGAAGCATTTTTACAAGTTTTAAATTTATTTCTTATTTGTGAAGTTGTTAACATAAACTACTTGGACAGCTCATTTCACAATGAATTATGCTTTGCCAAACATTACATTTTACAAAACATTTCTCCTAAGAAGCTGTCAAATATCTGTTCTTCACTACTTCTCTTTCCGACTGCTTTTCCAGTTATCTACAAACTGTACACTGTATCCTCTATATTCACTATGAACATTGTTTTATGAGAATCACCTTTCTCTGCCTTGAATCATATACTTGCACCGTGTTTATGCTCTGTGATGCAAGATAATCTCTGCATTTAGGGATAACTACACAAGGAAACAAAACATAGAAAGGATTTTTAAAACCCTTTCTATATTCTATACTTTAAAAGGCTGACCAATGCCTTGTGAGTGAATTTGGTAGATGATGACCATGTGAAAGCCTGCCGTGCACGTGTGTGTGCGTGCGTGCATGCATATTTATGCATGTATATTTTTGTGTTTGTCCCTCACTATCACTTTACAACTTGTGTTGGTTTGTTGACATCCTTGTATCTTGGCACTTTGACAAACGAAATTGTTAGAATAAGCACCAGATGTAAAAACAATTACTGAGGTTGATTTGTTCGACTAAGCTCTTTATAGCAGTGCTCCAGCTTAGCCACAGTCCAATGGCAGAAAGAAGTAAAAAAAAAACATAAAAAAGTTTTTGTTTTATGGTTAGAAGATTACAATAATGCTAAGCTATTTCTTATAAATGTAATATTTATGTTAGTTATCAGTATTGAAATTGGTTTTCAATAATTTTATAGATTTTGTAAATTTTCAATATCAGAAAAAATTTTAGTTGTTTTAAAATGGTTGGTTTAGATGAAGGAAAGACTTGAGAGTTTGTTCATGTATTGATTAAAATAATGGCATTATAAATTTTAAAAGTGATACAATAATAAATGTAAATAAAAAAAAATTAATATACTTTAAAGTTTTAGAATAATTTAGAATTAAAGTAGCCAGCCATAAAGTTTTGACCCCACCCCCTACCAGTGCCAAATTCTGGTAATGGAACTAAAGTTGCCAATACAAGAACTAGCTAGTGATGCTAAAACTATGATGTTGTTTAAATAATGAATAGAATACAATGTCAATATCTGGAAAGGAAAGGATTTACCTGATCGAATAAACCTCAGTATATAACTGGTACTCCAAGGGCTATAATGATGAGTGTTCCAGTTGATCCAATCAAAGGAACAGCTTGGTTGTGAAATTAACGGGCAAGTGGCTGAACACTCCACAGACACATGTATCCTTAATGTAATTCTCAGGGAGATTCAGCTTGATACAAAATATGACAAGGCTGGCCCCTTGGAATTGCAGGTTCAACTCATTTTTACCAGAAAAGTGGACTGGAGCTATGTGAAATAAAGTGTCTTGCTCAAGGACACAACACACTGCTGGAAATTAATCTCACAACCTTACCATTGAGAGCTGAATACTCTAACCATTAAGCTATGTACCTGCACAACCTCAGTATATAACCGGTACTTGATGATTAATTACTTTGTTCTATAAGAGTTGAATGACAAAGTAATTTTTGACAGGATTTGAAAATAATAATTTCAAGGAAGACCAAACTATTTCCTGTTAGACATTTAGCTAAATGCTCAGCAATTTATACCTTTTCTCCTTGTCCAAGAATACTGACCCCCATGGTCAAACATTACTACTGCAACTGTAACTGCTGTACTGCCTGAGTCACTGTGCTGGAAGACCCCCACCCCTAGGTGCAGACCTGGGTAAGATTTTCTTGTACAAGACCAACAATTGCCAATGCAGGTAAGTTTCTCCGCTCCACATGCCACAAATGTTGCCTAAGAGAATGGCAAAGTCAGACTGGTTTGATGTTAGAGTCATTGCAGAAATTGTCTTTGGTACACAGAGAGTTGGAATACATACTGCAAGGAATACATTCTGTCAGGAATTCATGCTTCAAGGAATTTTATCTGATGCCCAAATAACTCTGCTAGTCCACTGCTCTGGTTTACTACTTATATATATTAATCATGAAAGGACAAAAGCAAAGCTGACCTTGGCAATATTTGAACTCAGAATGTAGACAGCCAGAACATATACCAAAAGATATTATCGTATTTGTTGTTCTGACTTCTCACCTTGTTATAGGCATCCAAGAGATGGTGAATAACAGAATTGTTTGAGCTGAGGACAGGATACATTGTGGTATGTATCCTAACTCTTTACAATCAAATGGTAACCCTTCAAAGGGAACTGGCACCAAACTATATCAGTCATCATCATCATCATCATCATCGTTTAACGTCCGCTTTCCATGCTAGCATGGGTTGGACGATTTGACTGAGGCCTGGTGAAACCGGATGGCAACACCAGCCAACAATCTGATCTGGCAGAGTTTCTACAGCTGGATGCCCTTCCTAACGCCAACCACTCCAAGAGTGTAGTGGGTGACCTTTAAATATAACTTTGATGCTGTAGAGAGAAGGCATTTGCATGTATAAACAACTGTTAATCTCCAACAAAAACAAGGCTATTTGGGATGGTCACTTGGAGAGTAGTCTTTTTGTTCAAATATTTAGGCCATGTTTAATCGATGACTAAGTCCACTGCTATAGACACAGGAGTGGCTGTGTGGTAAGTAGCTTGCTTCCTAACCACATGGTTCTGGGTTCAGTCCCACTGCATGACACCTTGGGCCAGTGTCTTCTGCTATAGCCTCAGGATGACCAAATCCTTGTGAGTGGATTTGGTAGACGGAAACTGAAAGCAGCCCATCGTATATGTGTGTGTGTGTGTTTGTCTCCCCACCATCGCTTGACAATCAATGTCGGTGTGATTACGTCCCCATAACTTAGCAGTTTGGCAAAAGAGACCAATAGAATAAGTACTAGGCTTACAAAGAATAAGTCCTGGGGTTGATTTGTTCGACTAAAGGTGGTGCTCCAGCATGGCCACAGTGAAACGACCGAAACAAATAAAAGAATAAAAGAACCAAAAAATACTGTTGCAATAGTCCAAGCTCAGCTGTTGACCAGTCAAAACGGCTTTTCTCTTCCTAGATTATGACTGAGTATGTGGCTCTAAGAGAAAGAGCTGCAGAAATAACTGTCTAAATTCACCAGACACAAAACAAAAAATTCTCATTTCACTCACTTGAGGAAGGGAAAGAAGAATATGAAAACAGTTTAAATAAATATATACATAATCTAATGATACTCGTGGGTTAAGCTGAGATGTTTGTTGAGTTGTATCACAGGAAATAGTAAGCATACGAGTTAACATGAGCAACAATGTTGAAAATAATTGACACCACACGCACACATATACATACATCTACATACACATCCGTACAGACAAACAGATTCATATGCGCAGTCACACACACATACAAATGAGATTTAAAAGCATAATTACTTGATTTTTTTTTTAGCTCACAAGGTTTTATTTATTTATTTATTCATTTATTTATTTATTGTATATTTATTTGTTTCTTAGACAACAAACGAGTCTCGTAATTTCATTCTATAGAAAACACAATAAAAACATGAAAATGAAACAAAAGAAACAAGAAAAAAAACCCAAAGCTAGTGAAACAAAAAGCATCTTGGTAGTTAATTGTTTTTTTAATAATAGATGGCCATGATGAATTGGTTTCTCGTCTTCACATGATTTCTAATAAATTAAAAATCTTCAGCTATTCAGAAACAAGTTTTGATAGTCAAGGCATTTTATTTATTAGCTTCATATAAAAATCTATACTACATACAAACAACTACACTCACACACATGTGTGTGTGCCTATGCATATGAGTGAGTGTATGTGCATGTATGTGTGTGTGTATATATTTAGGTATATAATATACATACATATATATATATGTCCACAAACATATACATTCACACAAATAGAAATATACATACATATGTATTACAAATTATTGTAGTTATACTATACATTTATATATATGTATATTTCTAATTAATTACAAACACGTTATAATTATATTTTGTATAAATACTTAAAGCATGCATACATATGCATGCATACATACATACATGCATACGTACACATCCATACATATATATAAATATTTATACATATGAGAAAATGTGTGTGTGTGTGTGTATTTGTGTATGTGTGTGGGTGTGTATTTGCAAGCCCAGAATATATCTGCAAAAAATGATGAAAGACAGTAAGAGAGAAGAAATAAGAGCTGAATATATATTTGTGTGTGTATATATATATATATATATATATATATATATATATATATATATATATATATATATATATATAACTGAATATGCATATGTAGATGTATATATATACACGCACACAAACCATATATGGAGAATGTTGCGTATCTTCGTCACCGTCATTCATATAAAGGACAACAAACAGAAAACATTAGCCACAAAAAAACACAATACAACCAAACAAACATATAAGAGATAGCATAACAGGTTTATCAATAGTAACAAGATGGTTGCTAGTGTTAACTTTTGCATCTTTTTTGGTTTTCTTTTTGTTGCAACATTGTGTATTGTTAACTGGTAAATATAAATACAAAACAAAACTCGCTACCTACCTGATCCCCCTACCCCCAATAATCCAAATCAATACAAAATACAAACAAGGAAAACAAACAATTAAAGAAGGAAGTAAACAAACAAACATAGCAGCAGTTATTAATCACAAAACCATTCTTTATTTTTATAAATTGGCCTTAGTATTGTCATTGAAATTCTTGCTTTGCATTTTCAGTCTTCATTTTCAAAATGGCTTTCTTCAACCAGCTAATTCTCATTTGCATTTTTTACTTGAAAATGTTTCTGTTTTCTTTCTCTTGTGAAGAAAGCAATTGAAATGGAAGAAGTATGACCACCTTCAGACATTAGATTTTCTGTGAGGGAATTCTTTGTTAATATGATATAGTGCTTAAGGAATAGCCATGATTTGGTACAAGGATTAGCTTGTTGAACTAACTGTCTTGTAGTATTTGGACTCGTCCCACTTCTTCCTGAGTTCCAATCTTCTCATGATTGACTGTGGAATTACCACTAGTCAAAATACTGTAAAGATTGGAGTCGACGGACACCTGTTGACCACAAAAGTATTTGGTCAATGGTGGGAAATGTATCTCAGTGTATTTTGACAATTGAATATGTGTTGTGTGATATGGAATGTCCGTCAAATTTATTAATGTCCTTGAAAAAATAATGGTTTCAAACTTCAGTATAAGGCCAGCAATTTTAGGGGAGAAATAAATCAATAACATTGACACTAGAGCACAACTGGGAGCTTATCAACCCCAAAAGGATGAATGACCAAGTTGACCTTGGCAGAATTTGTACTCAAAATGTAACGAAGCAAAAGAAATTCTACTAATCACTTTATCTAGCATGCTAATGATTCTGCCAGCAGATTTTTATCAAGAACTGGATGAAAATATAATGGAAATCAACCCAACAATAAGAAAAGTGGTAGAAGTCTGGAGAGGAATATGGTCAACAAAGAATCCTTTTAAGCAAAACTATTCAAAACAACAAACACAGCAGCCAAACCATGGTAGGAGATCAGAACCACACATAATTCACAGACTACAAAAAAAAAAAACAACTGGACTGGACCAGGATATAGGGTTTCAAATTTCAGGTTAAAATATTTAACAGGTTCACATAAGATTTTAGCAGACAAGTTTAATAAGAGATTGATAGAACCAGAGACAACATTTGGCAGTGAAAAGCCATTTTAATCCTCAAGACTAAAGAAACAGCAAATCTTAGCAAACTATACAACTCTGTAAACTGTCTTCCTGTGGTGTAAAGTCTTCATGACAGCGATATTGGGAAGAATAAACAAGCTGTTTACAGAAGAGTGAAAAAAAATGCAGCAAAGGTTTATATTGCACAAGAGAAAAAAAATCGAAAGAAAAAAAAAATGGACTGACTGAGCAAATCATAACCAAAACTACATAAAACGAGAAAAAAAACCTAGGTTGTCTGTTTGAAGGGTTTTCACAGTATTCTTCATACCTGGATTTTGGAAACATTAACCATTAGTAAACTAGTGTTATATTTAGTGAACATGCCATGAATAAATGGTAAACAGTTTTGCTGATACAGACAAAAGAAGTTATAAAGAATAACCTCCATTCTGTATTACAAAATGACTATTTCAAGAGAACAACCTATCACTGCATCATTTCTCTCTGTATTGACATCTTTAACCAACTTTGTAAATAAACCAGACTGGAGCCAGATTCAAATGTTATGAGGAAAAGAGTTAACCATGTTATAGAGGCGAATGACATCCAGTTCACAACTAGAAACACTGCTACATACATTGTCCAGATTTACCAGAAAATTTTATTTGGATTAGAAAACTGCACCAAAACAACCTTGAAAAGAGGAGAATTAGTAAAAAGCACTCATGTCATGGTAGAAAAAGAAAGAGAGGAGATGAAAGAATCAAACAAAACATAGTCAACATACACATACTTAAGACACACAGACAACATACACACACACTTTGTAATCATAGAAGCAGATAGTCTACAAGAGAAACACATTAAAGAAAATTCTAGCAAAGAGTAATATAGATGCATTAGATTAGTACTTAAAACAGAGCTAAAGGCAAGACAACCAAATAATAGTCCATAATATTCTAGGTATTACAGTAATAAGTTTTAGTTACAGCATTCTCAATTATATGCTAAATAAATTAGCATGACTAGACGGACAAACAAGAAAACTAATGACTGCATTTAGAATATATCACCCAAAGTCTGACATACAAATATTATATTTAGTAGAGAATATATCAAGGTAGGGTCTTACGTAACCAGAAAAATGTTATAAAATATCAGCTGTAGGACTACAAAAATATCTTCTAATGAACAATGGAAACTAATAAAAATAGCTAGAAAATACAATCAAAACAAAAATTGTTTTCTGTCTTCGAGGTATCCTAAAAGAGGAACCTGAATAACAGACACTGGTGAGGGGGAAGGAGAAGAACCAAAATCATGAAGAAGCTAACAATCAACCCTTTTGCATTCAGATTACACTTTTAAACGTAATATTTATTTTATTCACATTGTTTTGAAATAATCCCGTATTATCTTGTAGCTGTGAGATTTCAGTGTCATTGTAGGCTTGACGTGAAAGGTGGGATCTGACCTGTTTTGATAGAATATTTGGGCCTAATACAATAATGCGATGCAGGGTGGTTGGTTATTTATTCAGCTGTAATCCCAGAAGCCACTGAGCTGGCCACCTTTTATCCATGACAGCATATTTAACAATGTGGAACTTTTACTACATTTATTTTCGTATCATTACAACAGATATGGCTGGCTTAAATGCAAAAGGCTTAAAGCTAAAAATAATGCTACCAAATATTATGTTAAAATGAAATAAAGAGAAAGGTTCCTAAATAACCAAGGTAACAGACAAAAAAAAAGTTTAAAAATTGTGTGGAAATAGGACCCGACCACCCCAAAACTTATTGCATTAGGTGAGGAATACAAGAATCAAAGTTGAGAGCGAAATGATTTTCATTGCAGGCCAGAATGAAAAGATTCACTTTGGAAATGAAAACCATATTATAAAGCAAAAGCCATTAAATATCTGCAGAATATGTGGAGGAAGAAACAAGTAATCAGATTGTCTTTGGTTGCCTAGTATCAGCCAAGAGAGAGAGAGAGAAAGAGAGAGAGAGAGAGAGAGAGAGAGAGAGAGAGGAGAGAGGGGGAGAGAGAGAGTGCATCTGTTCACCTTGATACACATTTAACCCCTACAAAACAAACAAACATGATTGAAAACAATCCCTCTGCCTTTGCTATGTCGGAGGTAACAATGATAACAAATTAGAGGGCATTACAAAACGGTAATGTCCTCTAATATATATATATTCAAAATACTGATATGATAATTTACTTGCCTCAAGATTTTATTAAGCAGGGATTACATTTTAATTTCTATAGTGTTAAGCAGGAGAGAGAGATAAAACTTTGTTTAAATAGGAACTTTTTACTTGCATTTGAACTTGACACCATGCAACAGGTGTCTATTGAAATAAATGGATTTCATTTCACATTCCTTCTGCCATTCGAAGCAAAGAATTGCAATGAATGAGGGAGCTTTCATGGAACCAAATCCTCATCAAATCACACCCTACTACCATCTTAAAAATAATTTCTGACACTCTGAAAGAGAGTCATGGCTGGAATGCATTTGATCATTGGTTAGTTTAATCAGTACTGACTTATGTCTTAACAACATCAACAACTATCGATGCTGACATAGAAACAGGTGGTCCAGGCGGTTGAAAGGTGATGTGTTGTGGCTAAGAAGGTTACCCATTTTCAAAGGTGTTTCATATCATTGGTTGCACAGTCAATGTAATAATTCACCGATTCCTGACTTCAAAGATTATTCAACCGATGAGAACACTCAGGTATTCCTTGACAGAAAAGTGCAATGGATCAATGCATGAATCATAAATTTTCTGTACAACCTTCATATATGGCGATTCTCAGTTTGCTTGTTATTGTTTGTTGTATTGAGAATACAAGACACACAAAATGTATTTACCTATTTTGCTGTCAGTTTGTAAATTCTTAAAAGCTATTTAACTCCCAAGTCTCAAAGGTCTACACAAAGGAATTTTACTGTTACCATTTGCTAACATTTAACATAATGCTGATATCTTAGTTTTTCTCAGACATTTCTGGCAGACTGTGGGTGTTATCTATAGTAATTCTTTAGACTTTTCTTCTATTATTTCTTTATTCAAGAAGACATCTTAGCAATATTTATAGGTAACAAAACACTTTCATATACCTATCCATTATTTAGTTACTTTTGCTCACACTTTACATTCAGTATCAATTTCAACACGTTTAAACTTCACTTTCTTGGTTTATATTATACACAATAGTGGTAGGTTATTGGTCTATATTATGAATGATACTGGTATGATATAGATCTATATTATAGATGATATTGGTCTGAATTATAAATGGCAGAATTGTCAGCACATTACACAAAACATTTAGTATCTTTACACTCTGAGTTCAAATTCTGACAAGGTCAACTCTTTCATAGTTTCGGGGTCAATAAAATATGTACCAGTTGAGTACTGGGGTTGATGTAATCAACTAGCCTCCTCCTGTGAAATTGCTGGCCTTGTGCCAAATTTCAAAGCCAATATATTATAGATGATATTGGTCTATATAATGGATGGTGTGTATTACACAGATTACCAGTCGGATATATAACTGTTCTTTCACATTGATAATGAAATCATTGATTATACACTAACTTTCCATTCATTTCATAAAAGTAATATTTACTATGAAATGTCAAAAAGACTATGTGTGTTCTGAAAAGTTAAAATAACTCTTCTGTGATGTAACTGATCCAATTTCAAGACATAATCTTGGAACAAGTCACTTACCAAAAAGTCCAGTTCCAAAATATTCAGTTTGTGTTCTATTGAAATGCAAATGTTTTTTTCTTTTCTAGAAAACCTTTCATGAACTTAATGAAATACAGATTAAATGAACAGGAATGGAAATAGATTTTTGGAACTAGGGATGCATAAAGATCCATGTGGTTGAGGGTGGTGTGGATTTTGTAAGCCCCTGTGCTTGACTGAAAGGAAGAGGATTGTTACCCTCTTGTATATCTCAAGAATTCCTTCAATACAAATAAATATAAATATTTTAAATGGGTTTCTTAATGTAAAATGATTTGTGTATCCAGTAAATTACAAAAGTAATAACTGTTTTCTATCTCAGAATTTTATCACTCAAACAGCTGCTATTAAAAGATATTAAGAACAATATAAGCATTATCATTATGCAATTATATACAACAATTTAATAAAAGAGATTTATCATTTCATTTTAATATCTTTGTTTGTGAGTCACATTTACACCCAAACCATAAATGTTTCTCTGGTCTATCAAACTATCAAACTACCATACACCAGGTTGTGAAGGGTGTTTCACGGCCTTTGCCTGCAATATGGCAGAGGGGAAATATTTCAAGAGGGCTTTCTAGAAACTAAATATAAATATTGTATGGGATCACATATTGAAAGGCTTTGATCAGATGAGGATATCCAAGAAATTCAATAGAGAAAAATCCATCTAAAATTGTTTAACTCTTAAACATCCAAACCAGCCCAAATATTTCACCTCTTTTCTGTTCAAACTGGTCTGATCCAACTTCTCACGCCTTCTCTACAAAGTCATTCTAAAAATAAACAATTACATCGTTGAAGTTATGAATCTATGAAATAATGCTTGATTAAGTCAAAACAATATGAATAAATAAGCAGTACATTTGAAAGAGTAATCTGAATGCTAAAAGGGTTAAGGAAAAAAGAAAAACACTCAAAGGCAACTCCAATAAAATATGTTGATAAAAATTTTGGATGTTAACAAAATAGACTGGAGTGTATTTGGGTTTTAAATCCAACTGGTGAAAATAGCAGACATGTTCCTGTGTACTTGGAGCTTTTCAGTGAAACATTCTACTCAGTTGGTAACAATAAGAATGAACATTATGTACATGCATATATTGGAAAATTACTATTTGTAAATCTCACAATGAGAGATATTCAACAAGAGTACTTTTGAGTAAAGATTGTTTGCCACCTCTAGCCGAACAATTTTTCTGTGCTGATGAAGGGAAATAACCTGGAAATCGTGATACACAGATATTGTTTTGAGCTGAGTGGGGGTGCTAGATTCCCTTGTTCGAAAATACAAGGACACAGATCATGTCATATAGCCAGCTGGAGACGATGTCTCCTGGGGCTAAATTACAGCAACATTCGCCCTAAACTAGGACTACCATGTTATGTTGACAAACAATCTTTACCTCATGCATATTTTGGTTCGTTCATTTTACATCCTTTTGATTCATACCATCTTAGGTTAGACAGATATATGATAGAAGCATTGTTTTACTGCTGGAAGCCCTTCCTGTTGCTAACACTACATGAATTCTATTTATAGAACTTCAAATGTGGACAAATATGCACATACACACACATATTTATATACAATGGGCTTCTTTTAGTTTCCATCTACCAAATTTACACACAAGGTTTTGTTTGACCAGAGCTATTGTCGAAGACACTTGCCCCATGAGTCATGCAGTGAAACTGAACTCAGGACCATGTGGTTGGGAAGTGAAATTCTTAATGATGCAGTCATGCCTGGGAATATAAATGAAAGCTTGACCTCAGGAGCAAAATATGGTGAAGCATTTCTTTTGGATGAAGAATGACAAGCAGAAGGAATGGTGAAAAATCCTTTCTTTTGAAGATAAATATATATATATATATATATATATATATATATATAGAGTAAATACAAAAAAAGAACAACAACAAACGCAAAAAAATACAATAACGCAAGGACATAGTACATGTAAAGTATTAGCAGACGTTCAGGGAAGGAAAGAAAGATGGTTTAACATTTTGAGCAATGCTCTTCTTCAAAAACAGAAGAAAGTCCAATAGTTCTGTGGGACGATTTCAGGCGGAAACAATGGGGTGGCCAGGGTTATTGGGTTTATGGATGGTGGAGGTATGGGGTGTTCAGACGATGTGGTTAGTGGCGGGGGGAGGGCAGAATAGGAGACGAGGTCATGGATGGTGGAGGACACACGCACTTGGTAGGAGGGGAGGAGGTGATAGAAGAGGGGGTTTTGAGGCTACCTGAGAGCTTCCTCCCTGTCTTTCTCTTTACTCTCTGTCTTTCTCCTTACTGTGATTGGATAGCTATAAGTTGGTTTCACTTCTTATTAAACATCCCTTCTTTTATAGATTGATAGTATATTACATTCACTACCTGGACATTCTCTTCTTTCTCATTACTATAATTACTTCCTATTCCTTTGTGCTTCCTAACGACACAGACACTCCACCTTGCTCCTTACAATGCACTTATAAGCCTTCTCCTCATCAGTTCTGTTGTTTCTCACCTTCTTGGGGCTCCACTGTCACATCTTTACCTTCCCACAATTGTCACCTTCTGGTATCTGATCCCTGTCTCACAGATTATTGAAGACTTCAACTCACAAATGTTCAAACCAACTACAACTACGTTGGTCTCACTAGATTGACTAACGAGTACAAGTAAGGATACTTACTGTCTATTGTTGTCTGGGTTACGGCATATGTGATGGATGCCTTCCAAACGACGTATTTTATGGTGAACTGGCATTCATACAGCAGACGTTTGCCTGAAGCTTTGCTGTTAAAGATGACCTCAAGTGTGATATTGATATCTTTGACAGTTGTGGAGAAAACTTTTTCGAGATTGGCAACAACAGGTCAGAAGTGGGTGGAGGCAAAATTTATTTCTATTTTATCATTTCTCACCATGAAATAAATCATAATCTATCTATCTATCTATCTATCTATCTATCTATATATATATATATATATATATATATATATATATATAT
>NC_068988.1:3050489-3059208 GCF_001194135.2 Octopus bimaculoides
AGAGAGAGAGAGAGAGAGAGAGAGAGAGAGAGAGAGAGAGAGAGAGAGAGAGACAGACAAACAGACAAACAGATAGATAGATATATAGATAGATATATAGATAGATAGATAGATAGATAGATAGATAGACAGACAGACATACACAGTTGTATGTATGTATCAAGCAGTAGTTATGAAATAAACACAAGAGAACAGAGAGAGAGAAGACGACAACAACCTGTATATATCTGTTCCACTAAATTCATCTCTAATTTCTCTGCCAATCCTGACATTGTTCATGTGAATAACTTCAAACAGTCTTACAACTGATCTCCACCAAACTTCTCCAGACTTCAGAGCATTGTCAAAGGGCAATCGGTACATTAAAGTTGTTTTTCAACTATAAAATTCTCTTGAAGTTATTTTGTTAGAAACATAGCATTGGTGATTGTACAGAATAGATAAAGACAAAACCAGAACCATCTTGCCTACCATATTTCCATTTGGAACTAAATTTCTTTAATATCTCCATGAATATGAATCTTCTTTGGTTATATAATTTTTGGATCTTTCAGTAGTTGAGGCTGAGTCTATTCATCGACCCCCAGTTGCTCAACTGGTTCTTATTGGCAGAAGTTGACCTCGGCAGGATTTGAACTCAGAATGTAGTGATGGATAACATGCCACTAAGCATTTTTCCCAGCATGCTGACCATTCTGCCAGCTTCCCACACTACATCATCTTAATACTACTGTCATCCATTTCTAGTTTATGGGAAACATAAACCCATGCTATCATGGAAAGCAGATGTTAAATGATGATGATGAGGATGATGATGAGAATGATGATGATGAGGATGATGATGAGAATGATGATGATGAGGATGATGATGAGGATGATGACAATATAACCCCTTTGGAATGTAGAATGTTTCTCATCAAAGTCTTTGTTGAGATATATGTATGCGTATGTGTATATGTTTGTGTATGTACAAATTTATGGCAGCTGAGATTGACAAGCAACCACAGATGGTATGTAAGCAAATGTCAGTTCAATCCTCCTGCCACTCAGGAGCCAAATGTTTGTGACTTTGAGGTATCCACTGAAGATACGGAATGGTTTCCAATATTGCAGTAACTTTAGCCAACATCAAGAGAAGAACTTGCAGCATCTTTAAGTCACTCCTGCAGTTTCTGCATGTGTCAAAGCATCTCTGATATTTATTTCATGTGTGTGTCTGTGTGCACGTGCATGTGCATGTGTGTGTGTGTGTGTGTATACATGCGCATGTGTGTTGAGTATGTACATGTGATGTTTCTGTTCCGAAGTCCCAAGTGATTTCATTATTTATAGAGGAATGGATCGATCAATTCACTTATTGGGGTCTTAGTTATGAAACCAGTTTGTATCTGAGATTAAATCCAGCTTGATTCCAGATCTTAATCAGATTTTATCATATCTTAAGTATTATATATCCTGCTTATTCCAATAACCCATAACCATGACTCCAAACAAGCAGAAATCTGACCATCTTCCGGTCAGATTTATGGAATTCAATATCATCAGGAGCAAAATATTTATAAATTTAGTTGAACTGTAAGTGGCTTGGCGAAGTGAAGAAAATTGGAAATGATTTTGACGTAAATATCTGTTAAGCAGCTGCTCTGTACTTGTAAGGTCACCAGTAAAATGATTTCATTTCATTTCAGTTAGAGCATGTTCACACTACACAAATTTTTGTGCTGGTATTTAAGACATTTATCCAACTTACAGTAATAACAGCTTTTTTTGTATTTTATGTTCAAATTTTAATCTTCATTTTTAGCAATTTCCTTACAGGAACATTTATACCAACATAACTGAATGTTGTACACCTCAATTACTTTATTCCGTCATTAAAATAATGATTACATAGCTTCAATATAATGAACAACAATACATTGTTAGAAAAGAACAAATACAGTAGCCATGTTTCAACAAAAACAGGGAAAAGTATGAAACAAATTCTTTAAAATTATTCTTTTGCCGAAAAATTCAATTTGATGCTGAATCAATGTTGTTCAGTGTTTTTGCTTTTCCTTGTTAAGTGTGTAAATGCTATGGGCCTTTATACATACATACTTACATACATACATACATACATACATACACACAAACATACATACATACATACATACATACACATATACATACATGCATACATACATATTTATTAAGTATATATAATATATATACATGTATGTATACTTGTATGTGTATATACACATGTATATACACACACACACACACACACACGCATATTCAACTAGGTAGATGGGTAGAGAGACAGACAGGCACAGAGACACATAGACAGATACAGCTTCTCCCTATTGTGAATTTCATCCAATTACTGTGTGGGTTTTTTTTTTGACTGAAGGTTTATACAAGCAAATATTTGTTCATTTCTTTAGATCTGCCTGACAATTAAAACAAAAAAAAAAACACAACACAAAACTAAACAAATCAAACAAAAATATCACTGCAATAAACAACCATACTTGTAAAGCCAGACATATGTTTTACCAAAACAAAATGCTGTGATATGCAACATTAACAGAAGCGCCAGCAACAATTACAGCAATTCATTCTTTACTGATATTATAAACCAAATGGAACTATTGAACACTAGTTATCTCCGAACAAAGGATACATTCTTGCCAGAGGAATATATCTAGGAAACAGCATGCAGAAAAGAAACATACCTCTGCTTTTCAAAAATGATGGAATCTTTCAAAGGCAATGACTGGTGTATTTGGAGGAATTCTTTACTGATGTGTTACAGGTCATGTATTCCATCAACTAAAGTGGGGTTTTTGGAAGTGTCAAGGTTTTGGGTCCAAGGATGAGGCAAAAAGAAAAACGTTTCCTGATCTAATGCAGCTATAATATTCATTCCTGACCTTTTCTTTTATCCGTGAATTGCATTAATTAATTTCCAGCCATTAGTCTGCTTTTGTTGCAATATTCTGATCTCAGGTTCTTTGTCTTACAGAATGTTAACGTTCCAAATTAATTTTCTCCTTTCCAAAGTTATCTTGGCACCTATTTTTCTAATTCAGATTTCATATAAATTTCTCTGTTATATCTGTGTACTGTCTGAGGCAGAGTTTCTAGTTGTTTGTTTTCTTCAGTGTACAATTTGAGGTGGTTCATATACAATAGACAGTTACCATCCATGGCTAATGAAGTTAGTATTAGTTTATAGCAGAAAAATAGTGAAGGGAGTCCTCTTCGAAGTAATGATATGGAATTTGTTTTCCCAATGTCAGCTGTATGATTGATGCTGGAGGAGAAGGAGATGGTAATGATGAGTATTAGTCATCAAGTTCTGGTTTTAACATTATAACTGCATTTTGCAAAACTGTCTGAAAGTCAGAAATATCTTGAATTCATTATTTTGGGTTATTCTATTTTGCTGAGAGTTTTATCATTAATGATGCTTTCGGTTTTGTTGTTATCTACCAAATATAGAGTCAAATGTTTTGCACAGAATTCTTCACTGAAACAATATTGGTTATCTTGTACTGTAATGGAGTAAGAGATGTCAAACAGAGGAACTTCTTCTAAGATGTTTCTTCAAGTTCCATATTCTGTAGAGAGCACTGATGGTTTCTACTTCTTGGATTTTACAAATGAAAATGTGATTAAGGCTGACCAATGTTAAGATCTCTTTACAAAATCTTCAAAGAACAACATGGCTTCTTTCAGGCACCCATTTGTATTTTGGTTAATGTATTATTTGTTTTAGTAAGGAACAATGAGGAACCCTTATAAAACCACCTGACACCAAAGTTCACAAGTAACCAGTTTCTCATTCTTCATCTGCTCCAACATTTTAACATCCTTTCCTTCATGTTGATTCTAACAGATTCCCACCAATAACAATTTCACATTTTACCATTCTCATTAACTTATTTATCCTCAAAAACCATATTTATTTGCAATTGTTTTGGTATTCATACACCAAATTTATTTACTAATAGGTTATCAAACTAAATCATTGCTTTATTTTGAATCCAGCATTGAGAGTGAAGGGGAAAAGAAGAGAGGACTGATTCACATTTTGCAACCTTAGCCAGGTTGTTTCATTTGCAAATAAAGGACTGTTATTTTGTTCTACTTGTATTCATTGTAGTGACAGGATATACACTCCACTGGGTACATGTGACATTTCCTTCATTGTTTGTTTGCCCTTTATATCTGATCACAACCTTCATTCACTTGGTAGTTTGTCTACATCTTGGAATTAACTCGTTCATCATCTACTTGGTTCATGTCTATTTTCTCACTTGCACATTAACAACAGAAGCAGATACATTGTAACAAGGCATTATGTTTATGTGGAAAATTGTGTGTCTGCTAAGAGGAAGAGACTGCAAGTGTATACAATCCAAAACTCCAGGAATTCAAACAGACAAACTTTCAAATAATAAAATACCTGGAATTGCATATTAAAAATAATTATCGTATTTTTTCTTTTTTTCTTTTTAATACATCATCATCATCATCGTTTAAAATCCACTTTCCATGCTCCAACCCATGCTAGCATGGAAAGCGGACGTTAAACGACGACGATGATGATGATGATGTATTAAAAAGAAAAAGCAGAAAAAAGAAAGCGGAACTCCTGAGCATGTTTTTCTTAACAAAAAAAAAACTGACAAATCACTCGACACTGAAATTATTTTTGATTTTTTTGGTTTAGTTATTTCAGTAAGATTTTTGCTTTTATTTTTATTTTACTATGCAAACATCTCATTTTTGTTTTACACAAAAAACCCTTTACTTCACAGTTCATACTCACATTTAAGTGATTATGCCATATTGCTTGGAACGGTATGCACACCATAGTTAAGATATTGTCTGGGTAAGAATTATGTAAATGATCAGTAAGCACGTGTTTATCAAAAGATTATAAACTGTGTTTTTGTACCCACCTGGGGCTGCAATTTTTCCCTTCATTTCTTGTTATTTTGTTGATGTTACAAGAGTTCCAATAACAACGACAGTGATAACCACCTTTTGCACCTGTTGACTGCAAGAGTCTGTATCACAAAAATCAATTCCTGTCTTCACTGTGGTCTCCGAGATAATTTCACTCTCTTTGTTGTTTTAAGTGGACAAAAACTTTTTAGTCACCATTAGGAAATGTAATAGAATTGTTTAGGCTGAAGATTCGACATGCATAAAAATGTAATGAAAATAGGAGACCTCTTACCAAAGTCATGTTATTCATTGGTGCCAACATCTTAAGCCTTCAACACATATTACAGTAATTCTGATTGGTCAGTTGCTTTACCAGCTGATCATATTTTACTGATAATGCTGCTGGCTGGCTGTACACACAAACTCATTATTTAAGTCAATATAATTTAGAATCCAACAAGAAACAATACAAGTGTGACCAACATAATTACAATATCGCCGACAAAATTTCCTTTGGGTGAAATATCTCTCACACACACACACACTTGCACATATATAAACACACACACACACACATACACACACACACACACACACATATATATATACACATACATATTGTTATAAAGATTCATAAGAATGAAGGCATGTCAACTCATAGGGAGCTAGAAACGGGTAGGTACAATAAGAGAGAAATCACAGTGAAATAAACAACATTGAGGAGATTAAACCCTGGAAGGATAGCATAAATATGAAAGCACCAAGTCCAATTCGAACCACAGATCCAACTCAGGGGTGGGCCTTTGGTGTGGTGTAAGTATAAAAGTACAAACAACTGATATTTGAAAATTAAAACAATACTTCTTATATTTACTTTTACCAATGCAAAGAAACAATTGTTGTGACTTTTTGATTAAAGCCTGTTCATTCCATCTGCTTGCTTTTCATATCATCATCATCATCATCATCATTTAACATCCGCTTTCCATGCTAGCATGGGTTGGACGATTTGACTGAGGACTGGTGAACCAGATGGCTATGCCAGGCTCTAATCTGATTTGGCAGAGTATCTACAGCTGGATTCTCTTCCTAACGCCAACCACTCCGAGAATGCAGTCTTTTCACGTGCCACCACCACAAGTGCCAGGAAGGTGACGCTGGTAATGATTACGCTCAAACGGTGCTATTTACGTGCCACTGGCACGGAAGCCAGACAGCTGCTCTGGCAACGATCACGCTCGGACGATGCTCTTAGCTCTCCACTAGTACAGGTACCATGACGATTTCATTTTCACTTGCCCCAACAGGTCTTCACAAGCATAGTTTAGTATCCAATGAAGGAGACGTTGGCATGGGTACCAGTCGTTGAATTAAATTCGATTTCAATTTCACTTACCTCAACAGGTCTTCAGAAGTGGAGTTTAGTGTCCAATGAAGGAAAGGTACGCATAAGCGGGCTGGCTACACCCCTGGATTATGGTCTCACTTGACTTGCCGGGTCTTCTCATGCACAGCATATTTCCAAAGGTCTTGGTCACAAGTTATTGCCTCTGTGAGGCCTAATGTTCGAAGGTCGTGCTTCACCACCTCATCCCAGGTTTTCCTGGGTCTACCTCTTCCACAGTTTCCCTCGACCGCTAGGGTGTGACACTTTTTCACACAGTAATCCTCATCCATTCTCGCCACATGACCATACCAACGCAGTCGTCTCTCTTGCACACCACATCTGATGCTTCTCAGGTTCAACTTTTCTCTCAAGGCACTTACACTCTGTCAAGTATGCACACTCACATTACACATCCAACGGAGCATACTGGCTTCATTCCTTGCAAGCTTACGTATGTCCTCAGCAGTCACAGCCCATGTTTCACTGCCATGTAGCAAGACTGTTCGTACACAAGCATCATACAGTCTGCCTTTTACTCTGAGTGAGAGTCCCTTTGTCGCCAGCAGAGGTAGGAGATCTCTGAACTTTGCCAGGCTATTCTTATTCTAGCAGCTACACTTTCAGAGCACCAACCCCCACTACTAACTTGGTCACCTAAGTAACGGAAGCCATCAACTACTTCGATAATAATAATAATGATGATAACGACCACGACGACAACGAAGACGGCGATAACAATAATTCCAGGATGGAATTGATAAATATTTTATACGTTCCTATGTTTTCACAAATCACATGATTTTGATATCACAGTCTATATCGTTGGGGTTAGTACGGTATAGTTCATATTATCCAATGGACTCTACTGTACTAATCCCAACAATATGGACTCTGATGTTAAAGTCATGTGATTTGTGGAAACATACAGAGTGATGTATTAAGTATTTATAAATTCCATTCTAGAATTAATTGTTATTATTATATTTATCCTACATTATATCGGTATAACCATGATGCAACCCCAAAATATTGACTCACAAGTCAGTATCATTAGACAGTAGCCAGTGTAATAAAATAGGAGCTTTATTTGCATAACCTTAACATTACCATAAACGACTTTAAAAGATATCTCTCTCTCTCTCTATCTATCTATCTATCTATCTATATATATATATATATATATATATATATATATATATATATATATATACGTATGTATGCATTTACATATATATATATATATATATATATATATCAAGAGGGAGAGAGAGAATGCATTGTTAAAGATTTTGTATCTCTGATAAATATTTCACTGATATGCAGTATTGAATTCAAAGGCTCTGGTGGACAAATGCCACACAGAAAAGATCTACTACTGCTGCTACTACTACTACTACTACTACTACTACTACAAAACATCTGCCACATGACCAACATTCAGGAGAGTTTAATATGAATTGTTTCTAACACTAATTAAAATGAGAAATGCTCTAAAAATTAAGAAAAGAAAGAAAATATAAAAGAGAAATAATAATAAATGAAAATGGATTCCTGTGGAATACATATAAAAACTGAATAGTTGATGAGATCTACTGCTGTTAAAAAGGAAAAAGACAATTTGATTAAAATTCCCTTTTATAAATGGATGGTTCTTTCTCCATTTTGGAAGCAAAAGGAGAGATAACAACAACAACAACAACTACAACACCTGATAAAGAATTGATTGACTTGTATCTGAAAAATTGCATTGTGTTGTTTTTATGTTAAATTAAGTGATATTATCGCAAGTTTTGTGATATCGCGAAAAGAAGCTCAGTGAATTTGTAACGGAAACTCAACACTCTTCACAATAGAGAACATTGTCTAATCACTCATTATCTGGGAAACATGTTTCTTAAGATAATGTTTGAAAGAAAATATCTTCTTCAAAGATCTAGTTAAAGTATCAACTTGTCAAACCAGCTAATAGTCATTTTATTCTATGAAAATAGCAGCAGAATTAAATTGTTGCAGAATCTTTGGTCGTTGACGTGTTATGGATGCTTCAAAAATTATGATATTTAAGGGTGGAGGGGGGGGAATTATCTGTGAAATAATGTTCATAGTAGTATGGAGATTTTAAATACAGGATGTTATTTAAATACTATATTGCATCTAAAGCTGTGACATCTTTATTCTCAGTTTTGGGTAACGAGCTGGGGTTTGCTTGGTTTCTTATTTTCCCAGGCTGTGTGGTAAGTAGTTTGCTTACTAACCACGTGGTTCTGGGTTCAGTCCCACTGTGTGGCACCTTGGGCAAGTGTCTTCTACTATAGCCTCAGGCTGATCAAAGCCTTGTGAGTAAATTTGGTAGACGGAAACTGAAAGAAGCCCATCGTATATATATAT
>NC_068988.1:3059357-3061178 GCF_001194135.2 Octopus bimaculoides
ATATATAAATATATATATGTGTGTAAGTATATGTTTGTGTGTCTGTGTTTGTTCCCCCCACCCACCCACTAACATCGCTTGACAACCAATGCTGGTGTGTTTACGTCCCTGTCACTTAGTGATTCGGCAAGAGAGACCGATAGAATAAGTACTAGGCTTACAAAGAATAAGTCCTGGAGTCGATTTGCTCAACTAAAGGTGGTACTCCAGCATGGCCACAGTCAGGTGATTGAAACAAATAAAAGAATATGAACATATATCGTAAAGTGGCAGCGTTACTATTTGATAATTGTAACCACAAGACTAAGTATGGACTTCAGATCCAACTGGATTACCTTCATTTTCCATCAAATGAAATTCTTTGAATAAATTTTAATACTCACCAATGTCATCGTCATTGTTTAATATCTATGTTACATGCTGTCAAAGGTTGAATGGTTTAAAAGGATCTGATAGGTCTAAAGACTGCCTCATGCTCCAATCCCTGCTTTAGCATGATTCCTATGGCTGGATGCCTTTCCTAATGCCAACCACTTTACAACTTGTATGGGGTATTTCTTTCATGGCACCAGCATAAGTGATGTTATCATCATACAGGCTGCAGGGGATTAGAATAGAGAGGGAGGTGGCTTTATGCCATGGAATTAGAGTTTTAAAGTGAGACAGAAGGACCAGAACAGAACAGGATTCTTGCTGTATTGGAGCTAAATGGCTACACACATTGTGTATGACTGGGTGGAAGTGGCTGGAGTATTACTGCTGGAAAGATATAAGATGACGTGTTAATATATAGAGCATAGTTTATAACTAATGGAATCATCTGCTCTGCTCATGATTCTGAAATGAGTGTTTCTGGGTAACAGACTGGCCTCATTATGAATATCGTTCTTGACTCTGACAGCAGGAGCACTGCCATTGCTGTTATTATATTGACACCCGGGGAGAAACAAAACGATAAGAACAAACTCTTGGTAGGTGGGCCTCAAGCTATATAAATAAATTCAGACACTCACACATGCACACACACATGCACACAAACACATGCACACACAAATACACACTCACGCATACACACATGCATACACATACTCACACACACATGCACACATACACGTGCACACACACCTACACACATATACACAGGCACACACACACCTACATACATACACACATACACACACTGACAGTTTTGCATTGAGTAGACAATATTGGCAACAATGAAGATTCATTCATATTGACTTGTGGCTAAATCTGATATGAAACCACTGGTACCGTTCTGACAAGTTATATGCCAAAACTAATAATACATTGTTCAATGAGATAAAAAATATATACCCCACCACTGTTTCTAACATTGAGTGTCCTTTTACTGGTGAATTATGAACAAATAACTGATAGCATGCTTATATCATATATATATAGAGTATCCATGTATCTACTCTACATCAAGACATCTCTATCTGTCCCTTCTATACCTTAAATCTCTTAAATGTCATAAAGCCACCCCTTCACTACTCCCCTTCCACTTGAGGGGGCTTTTGTCTTGCATGGTACTTGGTGACTCAGTTAATGCTGGTGCCACATAAAAAGCACTGGTTGTAGCTTTGTAAAGTGATTGGCGTTAGGAAACCAAGTAGACAATGGGACCTGGTGTGGCTCCTGGCCTTGCCAACGTCTGTCAAACCGTCCAACCCATGCCAGGGTGGAAAATGGACGTTAAACGATGATGAGGAGGAGGAGGAGAAGGAACGAAGATGAGGATGTAAATTATATCTATTGTGTGTTTTTTGTACTTGAAAGGATATGTGTGTGTGTGTGTGT
>NC_068988.1:3061286-3062634 GCF_001194135.2 Octopus bimaculoides
TGCGTGTGGCTATAGATGTACAACATTTATCAGAGAGAAATCTCTTTCTAAAATTATTGACTCAAATGAAATAGACTCAAATGTGTAACTATCACATAATAATCAACCAATGTAAAACCATTGATTCCTCACAACCTCAAAGGAAGAATTCAATATCATTGGATTCATTCTTAACATTTATACTCCATTTATCTTTTTTATTGGAAGCGGAGGGGGGGGGGCTGGGGCTGTTCAAATTTATCTTTTCTAAGGTTTTCCAATGACAAGCACAGTGTTCTATTGAACGTTTGATGTTGGTCAAAAAGACTAATAACCAATAGGAGATGCAGGCATGGGTGTATGTGCAATCCATGTGGTTCTGAGTTCAATCCCAAAGCACAAAACCTTTGGCTAGTGTCTGCTAATATAGCCTGGTAACCAATGCTTTATAAGTGAATTTGGTAGACTGAAACTGTACAAAGCCAGTAACTCTTCCTTTCTTTCTTTCTATCCTTTGACATGTGGTCCTTGGGCATTCATTGATGATTTTACAACCAAACAATGCCATTGCTTTCAGTTTTCTGCAGCCTTCCATGAGTCAGTAACCTGGTCTATGACTGATGCAGTGTGAGTTCTGGTCTTGTTATTACAGGGAAATAACAATCTGTGCATGATACTTATTGTAGGTACTCAGAGTCTTATTATGACAACCGAATGTATGTATTTATTTATTTATATACATTATACAAAATATTTCACGTAAACCCAGACTTTCTACCTTTAAAAACAAGCAGTTACAACCCTTTTACTTGTGTAATTTTTTGCTGCCCTGGTAACAATTTATCTATTTTTTCTATGTTAATTGTTAACAAGGGTAAAATACACCTGCCTGATAAGAAACTCAGACACTCTCATATACTCGGCGATGGACCTGATTGACTTGGAAGGATCATTGTCGATCATGGCCTGGGTTTCACCAACAGATTGAGGAGTTCTTTTCTTATCAGAATGATCAGAGTGAGTTTTCTGAGCTGCCGTAC
This sequence comes from Octopus bimaculoides, assembly GCF_001194135.2. Classification (NCBI taxonomy): domain Eukaryota; kingdom Metazoa; phylum Mollusca; class Cephalopoda; order Octopoda; family Octopodidae; genus Octopus; species Octopus bimaculoides. The sequence continues at coordinate 3,062,306 of NC_068988.1, forward strand.
CTTCGTAATCACCATTAGACTCACCCAACTCTTCCTGAAACCCCTGCACTTGTCTTCAGATTGCAACCCAAACACTCTGAAATGTTTGTATTGCAGCCTCTGGTGCAAATACCAAGCAGTACAGCATGTTGTTTCCAAATTTCTGGCAGAGGGAATTACGTCATGGTGCTATTTTTTTCACAGATGGTGCCCAACTGACCCTACAATACAAAATGAAAAACAAACAAATATGCATGCATGAAATTAAAAATATGAAATGTCAACAATTTACCCATCACACTCTGTATATATATATATATATATATATATATATATATATATATATATAT
>NC_068988.1:3062704-3065807 GCF_001194135.2 Octopus bimaculoides
ACATATTGGTTTCAAATTTTGGCACAAGGTCAGCAATATCAGGGGAGGGGTTAAGTTGATTATATTAATCCCAGTGCTCAATTGATACCTATTTCATTGACCCTGAAATGATGAAAGGCACAGTCAACCTCACCAGAATTTGAACTCAGAACGTAAAGACAGACAAAATACTACTAAACATTTTGCCTGGTATACTAACGATTTGGCCTGCTCTCTGCCTTATACATAATATGCACATTAACATATAGCACACAGACACACACACACACACACACACACACACACAGACACACACACACACATATATGTATATATTTAACATATATGTATGCACGTGCACACATACGTGCATATGCACGTATATGTATGTAGATAAGTATGTATAAATGATTCTTTTAATATAATGAAAGTAGTTGTAGAAATGGCTGTTAAAAGGTCCTTGTAACTATTAGAAGTATTTTATGCTTTGTGTCTTTTATATTTTGTTTTATTCAAATGTTAGAAGTCAAAGAGATGTCAAAGTTGAATGGAACTAATGCTAGAACACATTTCATCCTTCGTCTTACACATGAACCTGTCAAAAGGTGTAACCTTGACCATCTTGATGCAGCATAAAAATCTTGTTGAAGAGATGTTTGGGGATAAACACACACACACAAAAAGAAGAAAAAAAATTAATGCCATTCCTTAAGATATATCAGGTCTGAAGCCAGTTAACATTTGGTTCAAACTAGAAATCAAAGTCGATTACCTGTGCAGAGACTTGAGAAATCACAAAAAGCTCAGAGAATGTTTTGTTTTTTTTGTTAGTTTTTGTTTTTTTTTGATGACGTCTTATATTACTTATCTTTTATCAGAAGAAATATTTTGCAATTGTTTTAACAAATCATTGATTCTTGTAATCCATACAATGTTATCATGTTGCTTGCATGACAATTGATAGCATAATTAGTTGGAGAAGTTTTGTGCTCATTAGCATTTCTGATCAGAGATAGAAATGAATAAATTATCGTCATGCAGACGTTAACATGAATACTAAATTCATACAGAGAAATAAGTAGCAAAAATATATAAAAACCACACATCTTTGTGTAGAAATATTGCAATGTTCATGCTTTTCCCCGGACCATTTGCATCATGAGTGAATTAAAAGAGAAATGGCCAGGAATTCAAAGTTCTCCAAATTCAGAACATAACAAGTTTTACCTGCTATTCAACTTCTCTTAGAATACATCAACATACAAATATTATTAACTTGATAGATATTTAACCCTATAGCATTCTGAATACTCCATGAATTCTAATGTTTATCCATTCACATTGTTTTGAATTAATCATACATTATCTTGTAGCTCTGGGATTTCAATAATGTATTTGTTTATTTTTAGAATGGCATTATTGGGTGGGTCTGGGAGGCCAAATCTGGCTTGTTTCAACATAAAACAGGTAGAATATTCGGACCAAATATGGCCAGTTTAAATGCTAAAGGGTTAAAATTACTTCTAAACCAATGAGGAATTTGGGGTGTGGTCACTTGACATGCTAGAAATAGTAGCCACATCTCCATTCACACCCTACCATCTTAAAGAGTAAAGAACACATTAAATATTGTTGTTCTAAATATTGTAGGCTTAAAAACAAGGGAAAAGACAACAGTATCCTCTTAGATCAAATCTATTTGATCATGTTTGCTCTACAAAGGACTAGCCTGGGGATTAAACAGTAACCGCTACTTGTCGAAAACTCTTATAAGTGTATTGTAAAAATATGCATATTACTTGATGCCGATTCTAGAATGATGGAATTAGGTAGATGTAATATCTAAATATTCTACTAATATTCTAACAATAGCTAAACTATTAGCTATTAGTTTTGAAAATGCTGATAAACATTATTATGAATTTGTAATAATATCTAGAAAGGTCTGTGATTTCTTTTATATTGGAAGCAAATTATGAAAATGGATTTGCTGAATACAAATGGAACCAAATTAGAAGCAAAATGTTTGAGCATAACTATGACTACATTTCTGTGGAAAGTTGTCTGTAGTCAGTAGACATGCTATAAATAGCAGTTACATCTTCCTCAACTCACATCTTACCATCATAAAGAAGGAAGGACACATAAAGTTATGTAGTCCTATATATTGTAGAGTGGAAAATAAATATAAAAAACCAGGGGTATTGGAACAAATGCATTTGATCACGTGCAATAAATTTGGTGAAGAGTTCAAATACACAGAAGGTGTTGTACTATTTAGCTAGAAATTGTTCTCAATTCCAAACATTTCATATTTGGTCATGAAGAAATAATTACCAAATTTTCTGTTGATAATATCTGAAAACTTGAAATAATTTGGTGTCTTATCTAAAGGGAAGGTTTTTTTTAATATTTGGTTTAACTTCACAGACCAGAGCTAATCAGTGGGTCTTAAAAGTTCCTTGGAGCTAAAATGGCATTCACAAAGTCTTTTAACAAACAAAGATAAGCAACAGGTGCAGGCATGGCTGTGTCGTAAGAAGCTTGCTTCCCAATTATGTGGGTTCAGTCCCACTGCAAGGCACCTTGGGCAAGTGTCTTCTACTATGGCCTCAGGCTGAATAAGGCCTTGTGGGTTGATTTGGTAGACAGTAACTGAAGGAAGCCCATTGTATATATATATATATATATATATATATATGTATTTACATGCGTGTGTTTGTGTTTATCTCCCCATGTGTGTCTGTGTTTGACAACCAATGCTGGTGTGTTTATGCCCCCATAACTTAGTGGTTTGGCAAAAAGACACCAATAGAATAAGTACTAGGCTTACAAAGAATAAGTCCTGGGGTCAATTTCTTCAACTAAAACCCTTTAAGGTGGTGCTCCAGCATGGCTGCAATCAAATGACTGAAACAAGACTAACAAAACAAACACACAGCACAGATGACTAGACAATAATCATCATACTCATTGTTCCCTTTCTCATACTTTCGTGGGTTGGAGGCCTAATGTTCGAAGGTCTTCCACAGGTTCCCTCTACCGCTAGGGTGTGGCACTTTTTCACCTCATCCATTCTCACCACATGACCATATATATATATATATATATATATATATATATA
>NC_068988.1:3065817-3075561 GCF_001194135.2 Octopus bimaculoides
GAGAGAGAGAGAGAGACATAAATATATATTTTATTGATGTTTTCAGAGATTCCATCAATGTTGGATAAATGTGTGTATGTGACAAGCTTGCATCTAGCAAATACTCTCCTCTGAAGGCATTGGTTAATATGAGGTGTCATGCCATGAGATCTGAAAGCTTGTTGCGATGTGAACTTTAAACCACATAATCATACCTGCACCAATTCGTCATCCATTTTTTTCTCTTCCATCTTTATTGTTTTACTTCTTGAAATTGTTCTCTGAATGGAAAAAATGTAAATTGATATGCTCTTTGATGATATTTTGGATTGCATCAATGAATATTTTATACAAAAGATAATACCACAAGTGCATAATAGTGAATAAAACAAAGTGTAATTTCCAGTTTAAATTGGTTGTACTTGTCTGCTGGTCAGTTATTCTCAAGCTAAATTTACACTTGGTCCTCATTTATAGGCCATGTACAGCAAAATTTATTTTTCTTTTACACAATTAATAAAGCCCAAACTATACTTGCAGGTAGCTAATATTTAAAATGTATTTATATATTTAAAAGATAAAACACCAACGATCCACTTCTCATTGTTAATTATTGCTCCATTTCTTATTGTCTCTCTATATATTAAACCATGGTTTTACCTTTAAATTACTTACTACTGTACACCTTATAACAAGGTCTATACATAGTGAGGTAATATACCAGGAGTGCCTACTGATACATCTATCCCTTAGATGGTTGCATAACCTCTAACTTATATCTTACTTAACAAATATATTTAAAAGATATTCATATATTTAAAGCCTATTTGAACTTACTTTAGAATAATATTATAAATTAATAATGGAACTGCTTGAAAACTCTGGATGGTGGTTGAAAAATAAGGGTGTTACTTTAGTTCACTGGTAGTGAACTGCTGACACCGTAGTACATCTCCAGCGTTAGAAGCTGTGCAAAGACAATAAATAATACTAATACTAATAATAATAAATGTGTGTGTATGTGTGTTTGAATCTATATTTATCCCCCCCCCTACCATATGACAACTGGTTTTGACATGTTTACATCCCCATAACTTAGCAGTTTCGTGAAAAAGACCAATAGAATAGGTACAAGCCCTAAAGAAAAATATTAATGACTTAAAATCTCTCAAGACTGACACAAATAAAAGAGAAAAGATAAATATAATTCTATGAACGAGAAATGGTAAACTTACAAATCTTGTTGAAGAAGTGGATGTAGCACTGTAAAATCAAAGACCTGACATTATATTTCTCAAACCATCAGGATATTCTAGTGTCAATAAAGGGAAATATGCCAGTTATCTTGATAGGTAAATTTTACTGGTTCTTTTATTTAAAAAATAAAAATTGGTTTGAAAGATTAAATTACAGTCTTCTGCATCCTTTGTTGATCGTCAAGATTAAAAATAGATTTGGTTTCTTTTTATCCAGATGTCTTTAATCTAAAGGCTTTTTTTTTCTCCTTATTTTTGTTTGTCTATGTTACTGACATGTCTATTTTTAAGCAAACATTTATCTTTAAAAGCAGAGATATTATCTGTAATAATAATTAAAAAAAAAAGAAGAAAGGAAGAAAATAATTAACTAATAGTTACATTAATTGTTTTGTCATGTGACTCTTGGAAGTTTTGTTTTTGTGTGTGTGTGAGAGAGAGAGAATGAGAAAGAGAGAGTGAGAGAGAGTGAGTGAGAGAGAGAGAGTGAGAGAGAGAGAGTGAGAGAGAGAGTGAGAGAGAGTGAGAGAGAGAGAGTGAGAGAGAGTGAGAGAGAGTGAGAGAGAGAGAGTGAGAGAGAGTGAGAGCGACAGAACGAGAGAAAGAGAACACAAGAGAGCAAGAGAGAAAGAGAGAATGAGAGAGAGAGAGAGAGTGTGTGTATGTGTGTGTGTGGGGGTGTGTGTGTGTGTGTGTGTGTCCAAAGGCCAAAAATGATGATATATGCTTTTAATTTCTACCTCATTGTCTTTGATTTCTCTTTTTTTTTAATGTTATTGGAATTTCTCTATTTCCATTGAAAGAGTCTCAGTGTAAATATTTCCTCTGATAATTGATGACCCACAACAATTTTAAAAGACAGACTGAAAAATGTGATTAAAATTACAAAATCACTAAAACAGTAAGTCAACAAATATAAATTGCTACTTGCTTCCAAAAGCCTCAAGGTAGGACATAACAAAGAATAGAATAGTCAGAATACATCATTAGACATTTTACATATTATTCTAATCGAATTGATTGTCCAATTGGTAGAAATAAAAGAGTTAATTGTTAGCAACTGTCTTTACTGGACACTAACCTTTAAAAGTGCTCTTCACCTGGGTTGTCAGGTATTTTTGTTACCATCGTGATGGGGCTTTATTTTGGGCCATATACTTATTCTGAATATTCCTTCAACTATTTCTTCTGCAGCAGTATAAATGGTGGCTGCATGAGAAATAGCAAATCATTTTGCTGATTCTGATGTCATAGAAATGCCTTTTAAATTGTTAGGATTGCATCTAAGCTTGTGTTTAGCTCTTCCTAATATGGTGTTAATTTATGGATGTTAAATTTCCCATGCATAAGACACTGATCTACTGCAATAAATATTTTCAGATGAGATTATTATTATTATTATTATTGTGGCAGAATCGTTTTACAGAATCGTGTCACTTTGATAGCATGCTCTCTAACTCAATAATAATAATAACAAAAACCACAATAACCACAATGACAATGATGATGACGATGATGACAAAGATGATGATGATGATGATGACGACGACGACGACGAAGATGATGATGATGATGATGATGACGAAGATGATGATGATGATGATGATGATGATGATGATATGTTGAGTGAAAAAATTTTGCCGCCATATTTTGTTAGCTTATTTGCTTTACTTGTCATGTTACAACAAAAGCAACCTAGCATTCATTCGAAGTGGAGGCCATCATCATGTTGCACTGTCTGAAGTCACCTTTCTCTCAGTTGTTGTCCTTCAAAGAACTCCTTCACTGAAGCTTCTCCTACCTCCCCTTTGATTGATAAAACCTCCCAAACTCATTAATTGATCCATGGCTTGGAACAAGTAATAACGAGAAGGAGGTATTTTTCAGCAATCCTAACATGCATAAGCAATACCATTGATTGCACGACTTAGCTGGAACTTTGACCCTTTAATGATGAAAAGTAAAGTTGACCTTGGCAGCATTTGAACTCAGATCGTAAAGAGCTGGAACAAATATTGCAAGATGTTTTTTTTCTTTTTCTGAGCTTGTTGTTAAATAGTGATTTTCATAAGTCTAGAAAAAGCAAGCAAAAAATATATAAGGTAAAAAAAAAAAAGATACCGTAAGATATTGCTTCAATATATTTTAGGAAATACTAGAACATAAGTTTTCATGTAAATCATTGCAGACAGGAATGTTAGCAGCTGGTCACAGCCAGCATACTGTTGACAAGATGGCAGCCACCCAAGGTGAAGAAATGTCAAGAGTAGCTGAAGTTGAAGAACTGACAGTCTTTGAGAAACAAGGAAACATAGACAACTAAAAATATGTTGAAGAAAACAGTCAAAACTACAAGAAAAGAAAGAAGAAAACGGTCGGAATGGATAAAGGATAATAAAATAGCTTCATAAAATAGTAAGAAAAATTAGTGCCGTCTTAGACTCAGCTCATTTTATACAGATGAGGAAAAAGATAAGATGTAAAAGCAATTCCAATGCATATCATGGAAAATATTAGCTTTACCATATCCTAGAGAATGTATTCTTCATGTCAGTTCTTTGCTGCTCTATGTCCACCACTTTTAGGCTCTGTTTTATCAGCAAATAATCTGGAAAATCTTATTTGTTGATTTTTCAACACTTGGCTAAATGGAAAGTCTTCTTCCTAATAATGAAATCACTGATATCATTATCATCATCTGCAGGGTTGCTCGGGTAGTAACACCCCATGACCACAGCATTAATTTGCTTGCTCCATCTAGGCCATGTGTGGTAGTCCCTGTCTGAACATCGACTGCCTGGAGCCGGACCAGAATCTCTGAGCCTGCCGGATGCAACACTGTCACCATCAATGGCTTCAGTTTCATTACCACTGTTGTTCACAATATTTTGTTTTGTCATTGTTGTTGTTGTTGTTATTATTATTATTATTAATTTCTTTAATTGGTTGCAACTTTAAAAGCACAAATATTCAAGGTTGACAAATCTCTGTAAAAATATCCAAGAAATGTACATGTGGGGGAAATGTATTATGCAGCTTATAAGATAGAATTCAGAATTTTAGGAAATTGGTAGAACTTTTTGGCGCAACAAATTTATTCACACAGACACAAACATCAATACATAGTGAATTGCCTCTTTTCTACCCGTGGCTACCTATAGAGTTAACTCTCTCCATACCAACAGCTACCTATTCAGTTATCTGTCTTCATACCAGTGGCTACCTACTGAGTTACCTTTCTTCCTATTAATAGCTACTTTAAATTTACTACTCTTCATATGGCCACCAATTGAGTTACCTCCCTTCACACCAATGACTAATTTCATTTCATACTTTACATTCTCAAAAGAAGCAACAGATAACACCATAAGGTTGCTCTAATTGATTGTGAACATTTGAGGGCCTTGCCCTCAGAAAGCCAAAGTCGGCTGTCTGAAATCAGTAAATCAATACTATAGTACTGAATTCTATTTTGGCATTGTAGGCTTTGGACAGTTTTTACCCAGTTTTGCTTTTATAAGATAGTAAAATATGGTTTGAGGAACATTTGGTTGTTTTATCTGGCAAGTCGTATGACCATATAGAGGTTACTTCTTGGTTTGTCTAGTTCTAAGTAGTTCTTACAGACAGTTGAGTTCACTGCTGAAGTAATAATTTGTTGGCTTAAAATGCCGCGTTTAATTCCTCCCCAGAGAAAACTACATGCAATAGACTGGCATCTTGAAAGATTGGTCTCTAATCTGTTTAATGTTATATAAATCAGTGATAAGCACAGCCATATTGATTCTTGTGATTTAAGAAAGATTCCAATACCACACAGCAAATATTAAACTGCTGGCATATTAAAACCTTGACAAGGTTTCCATTCCAGACAAAGTCCTTTAACTTCACTTAAAACAATTACTTCTGTTCTTGGTAAAGTTTGAGGTATTTTATTATTCCATTCTTCAACTCCTGAAATGAATGTTCTTTTTGCCTAACCAAAATAAGTAATTACCATTCTATTTGTTATTTTGGCATTGAATGGTGGAATCAGTAGAGCACCAGGGGAAATGGTTTGCAGTGTTTACTTGCATTTATTTGCAGGATCCTGGTTCAAATTTCAACACTGACTGGCTATTCCCATTCTTTTAAACCAAGTCCATTAGAATGTAAACTGCATAGACAATGCATAACATCAAGACAGACATCTCTGTATGCTGCTGCTGCTGCTACTACTACTACTACTATGGCTAATACACTTACCCTGGGTAGACATCAAATTACAAACACACACACGCAACAAAATGGCTCTGCAACCATCTTCTTCTCGTTATCACCATCATCTTAATGTCATCGTTAACCTTGATGTTTTGGTCATATTTTTAATGACTGTTTCTCTACACAAATCATACTTTAACCTCTTGGCAACTGGTATAAAGTGCACAATACTACTTTGCCACACAGTCGAGAGGTTTTGTCTTGTGAATTTCTTGGTGGCCTCACAGGTGCCAATACTTCATAAAAAGTATTCAGTCCATTCTGTAAAGTGGTTAGGAATGGTATCAAGCTGTAGAAACCATGTCAAAGCAAATATTAGAGCTTGATGCAGTCCTCTGGCTCACCAACACCTGTTAAACCAGCCAATCCATGGAAGATGGACGTTAAATGACGATGGTTTGGTTTTACTTGTAAGCATTTAAATAGACCATATCAGAGGCCTGTTTTACATTCAAAACAGTAAGATCTGGCTTTTCACACCTACCTTACAATATCATTCTAAAAATAAACAAACACATCATTGAAATCTCAGAGCTACAAGATAATCCGTGATTAATTCAAAGCAGCATGAATAAATAAGCATCAGATTTGATAGGGTAATCTTAAAGCTAAAGGACTACATGGATAAGCTCAGTAAGGATTATCAATTCATCATCATTTAACGTCTGCTGTCCATGCTGGCATGGGTCAGATGATAAATAAATATTCACAACTTCAGTCTCAGAAATCCCACTTATGAGGTATTAGTGAATTTGAGGTTAATAGAAAAAACTCCCCCAAAGTGGTACACAGAGGGACTGAACCCAGAAACACAATATTAGGAATCTATCAACTTAACCACACAACAATGCATGTTCAAGATGGAGGTATTTTGTTTCAGTTTTCTCCAACTACTTCCAAAAAGAATAGCTTCTAGTAATAACAAGAGAGCCGGAACTTGGGAAGATGCGAAAAGTGGTTTTCTGTACTTGACTGGAACTTAATTTTTCAGTCGTTTCAGAATAACAGAGAGAGTTGGCTTTAATGGGATTTGAACTCAGAATGGAAATGGCTGTAACTAAATACCACTAGGCTTTTTTGCCTACCATGGCATTGTTTCTAGGAAGAGCATCCAGCTGCAGAAACATGCTAAAAAAGCACAGTCCACTCCTCAGACATGGTAGACTCTGTCAGACTGTCCAACCCATGCCAGCATGGAAAATAGATGTTAAATGATGATGATGGTTCCAACAATTCTGCCTATAATTATTTGTTTATTACTGCTACAACAGTGACAGATGATGGGTCTTTACATGGACATTCTCTATACATATGGATGTGTGTGTGTATGTGTGTGTGTGTGTGTGTGTGTGTGTGTGTGTGTGTGTGTGTGTGTGTGGTTAATAATACACCAGGAACCCCTGTCCATCAACTAGAGGAATAAGAAGCTTTTAAATATCACATTTAGTACAATGTGTTATCAGTTCTTTATCACCAACATGAAGCTTTCATTATCATGGAGTGCATCATCTTGCCAGAGACAATCATTCTGTACAATATTGACAAACACAACAAAAATATACAAACAAAATAATGGAAATATTTTCCTGGATATAATAAAACCATCAATATAAAGAACATATCGTGTGTTTATTATTATTCAGATGGAAATTTTCTAAAATATACTATTTTCAAATTAGCAACATAAACCTTCCTGGGAATAACTCTTATTTCATTTATTTATTTAGTTATTTATTTATTTTCAGCTGTTGTTTGTTTGTTTTCTTTGACTGAATTTATTAACAATTTCTTGGCTCAGTGTCTTTTGCACGAAAATAAACAGTCTTTGTTCAGTTGATTGGCAATATTAGTTCTCTATTTTCATGCATTATTCAAACAATTTATTTTTCTTTGCTTTTTTTTCCTTTTACAATACAGTATATCATGTATATATAAACATACACACACACACACATATATATGTGTGTGTGTGTGTGTGTGCGTTATTATAAATAAAATATTTGTATATAAATATGTCTATATATATAAGTAGAGATAGATAGATAGATAGATATATGTACATACATACACGTTTCTAAGTATATGAATGAATTTATTTATATGTGTGTGCATGTGTGTGTGTGTATGTGTGTGTGTGTGTGTGTGTGCGTGTGTGTGTGTGTGTGTGTGTGTGTGTATACAGAGAGACAGAGGCACAGACATGGCTATGTGCATACAGAGTTTGTTTTGTTAATATATGGTGTCGAGTCCTTGTGTGGCACCTTAAACAAGTATTTCTGCAATAGCTTCTTCTGGTTGACTAAAACCTTGTGAGTGAAACTGGCGGAAGGATACTGTTTGAAGCTCTATTGTGTGTATGGGTGTATGTGTATGCGTGTATGTTCATGTACATGTTTGTTTGTATGAATGTGATGTATGGCTGTACGGCATTTGCATTGTACATTCTTGCACAAAAAGTTTTGAGTGGAAAAACGGTGACATTTGCTGCCATCCCTTCTACAAATTTTTCTGTAGTTCTGCTCTTTCAAGACAAGTGGAATAAAAAAAAAAAAGGCTATTACTTTAACTGGAAATGGTTAGTGACAGGGTTAGGGTGTTTTAACACTGCAAAAAACAAAACCTTAGTCAGAACTTGCCCAGCTCAATCTGGTATGGAGAAACAGATGCATCAAATAATGAACAAATGAAATATGTACATACACACGTACCCTTACACATACACCCATGCAAACACACACAAATGTGTGTGTGTGTATATATATATATATATGGGAGAATTTATGAAAAAAGCAACAACAGACGAGGACAGGTGGTGTAAACAACAAAACGATGTATTAGTTTAACGCTCAGGAATAGAGAAAGTCTTTAAGGTTTCGAGCTATGCTCTTCAACAGAAAGAATAAGGAGAAAAACAAGGAGAAAAACAGGGAGAAAAACACGGAGGAAAATAATTTTGAATGTTGTGGTCAGTGATCTATAATTGTTAGAGAGGACAACAAACGTGAAGGCAAGGCAAGCATCTCAAGTCATATACATTATTATTATTTGAAAAAATTCAGTCTTACAGCTGCTTCTGGGATATTCCAGAGCATGGGATATTCTGTCATCAGAGACAAATAGGGAAAATGAGAAGGGTATAGATTAATGAAATGATGACATAGATGGCAGGAGTAAAGGAATAAGGAGATGAAGAGAGAGAAGCAAAACGAAACATTAAAGTTCACAGTTCAACTATCCGATGTTGTAGAAATAAGTCCATAAGTCCTTAGGTAAGCATCCAGAAAAAAGACGCGAACATATCAATGTTCAATAACAGAATGTGTATACATATATATATATATATATAAATTCAAAAAAGGATAAAACTCTTTTAGAAGAATGTTATCAAGAAGCCAGTGTGTAAAAAAATTCATAAGGGAAATTTCTATTCACAAGAATATAATTATTCGTTTATATTTATATAAAGGGCATTATTACAGAAAAATAATAACGCCACACAATGGACTTCTCAAAATAACCACATTTAATACCTAATGCGAGGAAAAAACAACCAACAGAAGATGACCAACTTTCTTTTAAATAAACTTAATTGTGTATTGACCGATTTCGCGATTACTAGAATGAATCTAAATTTCGTTCATCAGCATGATATTGTCCCAAAAATATATATAAATAAACAGAATTCTCACCTCACCAAAAACGAACACACTACGTATCCGACAGAGTAAAGGGAATGAAGTTTATCTGTATATATCTTCATCAAGAAGCGGGAAATACTTCCGGGTTATTTTTGGGTACCCATGTGGAGACAGGAATAAAAAATTCAACATTGAATATATTCCGTGTATATATTTGATAAATAAATTCAAAAAAGGATAAAACTCTTTTACAAGAATTTTATCAAGAAGCCAGTGTGTAAAAAAATTCATAAGGGAAATTTCTATTCCCAAGAATATAATTATTCGTTTATATTTTCCGTCCTCAGCCCCCTATTATTTACCATAGTCCTCCAGGCAATCACAGAGGAGTTCAAGACAGGTTGCCCCTGGGAGCTCCTCTATGCTGATGACCTTGCCCTAATTGCGGAGTCACTATCAGAACTAGAGGAGAAGTTTCAGGTGTGGAAGCAAGGTCTAGAATTGAAGGGCCTTAGAGTCAACCTAGCTAAAACCAAAATCCTAATAAGTAGGAAGGTAGATAAAACACAAACCCCTTCAGGTAGATGGCCCTGCTCAGTATGTAGAAAAGG
>NC_068988.1:3081390-3082984 GCF_001194135.2 Octopus bimaculoides
AACTTTAGACATTTCTTCTTGGCTACTTTAGAACATACACAACCTTCATATATATTCTCACATATGCATATCAATATATTCACACACACACACACGTTTTATATTTTCTTTATGTGTTATATGTTTTGTATGTTTTATATATTCCTTAGGCGTTATATATGTGACCTATTTTTACCTTTTGTTTAAATCACAGAAAGTCATAGCCCTGACTACCTGTTGATTCATTGTGCACTCTCTGTTAGACAGACTGGTATTCTCACTAATTTATCTTTCCCAATGTTCCTGCCATTTTCAGGTGTTTTGTGCTGAACTTGGTCGTTGTCTTGGAATTTTGAATCTAACCCCTTATTTGATTTACAGGGGTACACTGTCCCCATTCCAAGGACAGTGTCATAGATAAAGATGTTGGTTAATGCTGTGCAGTAGCCTAGAGGTTCTGAGTTCAATCTCAGGCAAGGCACTTAGGTAATTCACAGAAAGATCAGCTGAAGCAAAAGATATCATGAAATGCAGAGAGTGGAATGGGAATGGTTGCCCCCTGCAGATCAAATAAAGGGTTAGATTTGAAATGCCAAATACAACAACCAAGTTTCCTTTCCGGTGGCATGTTATGTCCTTGAGCAAGACACTTTATTTGCTCCAGTCCACTCAGCTGGCAAAAATGAGTGATACCTGTAATTCAAAGGGTCCATCCTTGTTGCATTGTGTGTTGTACTGAATCCTCATGAGAACAACGCTAAGGCTATACATGTCCGTGGAGTACTCAACCACTTGCATGTTAACTTCACAAGCTGGTTACTCCATTGATTGGATTGGCTGTAACCGATGGAGTGCCAGTTAGTGTATGTGTGGGTGTGTTTGAGTCTCCTTGTCTTCACATCATTGGAGAGTTATAGACAAGAGTCATGTTTTACAAGAGGTGTTATTCATTTCAGTTACCTTGCAAGAACATGTCTGGCCATGGAGAAATATTTCCTTCCTCGGAAACAGTGAAGGGTTGGCTATAAGTTGAGTATCTAGCTGTAAAAAATGTGCTTCAGCAAATGCAAACATGGAGAAGTGAACGTTGCAATGATGATGATGATGATGTATATAAATATGTGTGAGTGTGTTGTGTGTGTCTATGTATGCATGCATCATGTATGCACGTATGGTCATACATGCACACATAAAAACAGAGCCGTCATGTCTTTATAGAATTTAAATATAATATCTTTGACAGTGAAATAAAATAAAAATCTGTATGGAACTGAAGTGAAAAAGAATTTTCCAATAATTTGTGATACTACTCGTTAGCTTATGGTTAAATTAATTTCCTGTTAGTTGTGCAGCCTGCAATACACTCATTGATGTTATCCTAGTTATGTTAATTGACTTGAATTATTATTGGAATATAGTAACCTCCAGTTCAAAGAAACTTCTTCTACTTAACTATCAATATAAGAGAATTACTCGGAAATTTTAATTAAATAATAATTTTCAGGAAATATTAAACGGAAATCAAGAAAGGCTACAAATAAAGAAGAAAAATTCTTTGAAGGAATGTAATATATGCAATGCTGGAGTGTATATATATATATATATATATATATAT
>NC_068988.1:3083361-3087114 GCF_001194135.2 Octopus bimaculoides
GACATACATATATATATACATACATACATATATATATACACACATACATATATACATACATACATATATATATATACATACATATATATATATATATACATACATACATACATACAAACATATATATATATATACACACACACACACACATATATATATATATACATGCACAGACACACACACATGTATATGTATATATATATGTATATATACTTTAATATATGTAATATATGTAATATATGTATGTAGATAGATATAGATATATGTATGTACACACACACACACACACATACACACACACACATATGCATGCATATATATATGATATACATATATATAAAATATATATTTACATGTGTGTGTGTGTGTGTGTGTGTGTGTGTGTGTGTGTGCATGTATGCATGTATGTATCTTTTTTCGTTTTTGTTTTAGTCTTCTGTCTTTGCAGTTGGGTGATTTTAATCTAAGGAAGGTCCAAAATATTTCCATTCACTTCTGTTTTTAGATTCTAAGATTTTTTTATGTATATATAACTTGATTTGTTTTTTTAATATTTTATAACTTGTCTACTTCTTTTAATCTTTACAAAAATGGAAGGCAATACAAAGTGGAGGTTTGCTTTAAATGGAGGATGCATATACCTTTCTGTGGAACAGGATGAAGACACCTTTCTGTGTACAACGGTGTGGGTAGCCGAGTGAGGGCTTTCAGTAATATGCATTAAAATATTACAATATTATCAACTACCAAAAAAAACTCCCTGAACACTGAATATGGTTTTTGTTGATTCGATGTGGATTAAATTTAATGATAATCTCTCAGTCGTAGGAAGACGATTCCACAGTTTCTTGCTGAGCAGCCTGCACAGATAATCTGTGTGCCACACCTGAAATTTCGAAGTCATCACAGGAAAATGGGAAATGAAGTGTTTTGCTCAGGAATACAACACTGCCTGGCCTGCGAATCACACCGATGATCTCACAATCATAAGGGCAACACCCTAACCATGATGCCACACCTCCATCACTGTATATTAAATACTGCATTGTTAACCACTAATCCCCAAATATGCATGCACACACACACACACACACACACACACAACTGTATTTGCCACTTACAATATAGAATCATGAAGCTTGCTTCCCAGCTACATGGTTTTGGGTTCTGTCCCACCGCGTGGCACCTTGGGCAAGTGTCTTCTGCTATAACCCTGGGCTGACCGAAACTTTATGATTGAATTTGGTAGGCAGAAGTTACTGCCGTGTGTGTATATGTCTGTATATGTGCTTGTGCCTCTCCAAAAAATAGAGAGGGGGGTTTTAGTTTCCCCCTAATTTGGGGGATGATGGTGGTTTTATAGCAAAGGGCTGCTAAATGCCAAGGCTGATATCTGTCTGTGTTTGTGAGAGAGGTGTGTGCCTTGTGTACTGAAGCAGGAGAGAGAGAGAAACCATGGGCAATGGTTATTCTGCTTACTGCTATGAACAGGATGCCTCTGGATTTTTGAACATATGAATCCACCAGTTTTTAAATTAAGCGCTCACTTCATTGCAACAAGTACATTCATAACCCTCACTTTTCACAAACTGCAGAACCTGTGGCTTGTTGACTGAAGGCCAACAAAATAGTCAGGCAATATTGAACATGTGATGTCCATTCAAGTTTGCTGCACAATCCCATTTGACGAAAGAAAATTCAGGAAACTGATAAAAAGAAAAAGAGATAATGGAGAAAAATATTATATAAATGACATGTATGGTTTGTATGGCGGTTTCTGGATCATCTAATGAGTAAATTAAATGGCAGTTGTTGTTTGTAGTTGTAACGTTTTTGAAGTGAATGGTTTTAGTGGTGTCCTCAGAGTATCGCTGACGGCATGCAAGTAAACATATCCGATTTCAAGTTAATTTATTCATATAAGATTAATTCACAGAAATCCTCTGTTTCAACACATTTTATCAGTTCAAACCTCTTACCAAACAAATGCAACAAAGAAAACATTTATGTATTTAAGCAGCTAAATGTGGATACAGGCTCAATGAACATTTAAACGAGGGAATCAAAAGTAATTTACCAGTGGAAAATCAACCCTGATCACCTTGTTGCTACTTTGGTAAAGATAAATCTCTGTTGCTGAAGTCATAGGCAAACATTCAGATAAACATGTTTATTAATGACTCACTGAAAAATTATTTTTATCCTAAAGTGGTTGCTGTTTAGTACAAGGCCATCCCAAATCAAGCAGAACATTGATCAAATCAAAGTTATTCCTGCTACTATTACACAATTTTGTAGCTACCTTGTCCACTGTCCTTCATTTGTTGTATTAGTGGAGTGAGATTTGAGTGGTATTAAGCTGCTATTTCAAACGGGTAGTACTCCTCTGCTCACTCATCCCTAATGAGGTTGCTGCACTTTCTGGACGTAAGGGTTTATTTAAAAACTACAAGTGTTGGCATTAATTCTCCATTTCCTAACCTTCACCTTTGTCATTTAGGTTATCGAAGTACAACAAACATTTTAGTTTAATTCATTTGAAAATTCATGACTTTAGGTTGTCTCCACATTTTCAATATTCATTAGCAGCCAGGCAAGTTGTCATTTGATGTGTTAATGAGCAATCAATGTGTAATTAATTATTTAAAATTCAATGACTGTCACACACACATTTGCAGAGTCCATTTAATTTAATTATATGCAAAAGTATTTTCCTTATTCCATATTGTATTTACCCCATTATTCCAATAAGGTGATTGGTACCACAGGATACCATAAACACTATGCAATGACTATTCTTACAGACTTCCTATAAATATTATTTCCATTATTTCATTCAAATCTGATTATTCATTCTGTTGTTACTTGGAATGTCACTCCTTGTTCATTTCTTCTGACAACAACAACACGAATTAGCTCCAAACTTATTTCAATGCAATGCTAAATATATATAACAAGAATATGTCTATTCAGTCTCTATACATTCAGGCTTATATAGTTATACAGCATTAATAAGTCTGCTTTCGTTCTGGTCGTCTCATGTTTCTTGTGTGAGTAGTAACTGTTGCTGCATCCATACCAGATACGGATCTGGTATGGTATGCCGCATCCATACCAGATCCGTTCTCTTTAGCATGGCGAGTGCAAGATCAACTTGTGTTTAAGTTGATTTCGATCAGAAAGGAGTTGATGAGTTGGACACTGTGTATTGATTAGGCCAGTAATTTTCAGGGTGGAGGGGGTAAGTTGATTACATTGACCCCCAATCTTCAACTGGTTCTTATTTTATCAACCTCGAAAGGGACGAAAAGCAAAGTTGGCCTTGGCACAATTTGAACTCGGAACATAAAGATGAACAAAATGCTGCTAGGTATGTTTTTGGCCCAGCTTGTTAATGATTCTGCCAGCTCCCTGCCTCAGTCTATATTGATGTAATTAAGACATCTACTGTGCCCTTTACATTTGCCTCACAATGCCTTCCCTAAATGTATCATTATAACATTAAATATTTTGACAGGAAATAAGAAGTTTTGATATTATTTAAGGGCAGAAACATGAGACATTGAGACATTCATAAAATTACGAAATGAAGTCAGCTGACATGAAGTTGCTTTAATCGAGAAAAAAAGAGAATCACATGATGGAACCATATTACTTCATCTCTCTCTCTCTCTCTCTCTCTCTGGCAGAACCATATCACTTCATCTCTCTCTCTCTCTCTCTCTCTCTGGCAGAACCATATCACTTCATCTC
>NC_068988.1:3087289-3089266 GCF_001194135.2 Octopus bimaculoides
CTCTCTCTCTCTCTCTCTCTCTCTCTCTCTCTCTCTCTCTCTCTCTCTCTCTCTCTCCACATTAAATTAGTTGACTAATTTCTTTCATCTGGAAACGGTATACTCCACGAGTGAATTCTAGTATATATTAAACATTGTACATATTTTTCATTGACCCCATAGTAGTGAAAGTCACTATCATCAACATCGTCGTCGTCGTCGTCATCGTCATCATCACTGTCATGTCTGTTTTGCCTTTCTGGCCTTGTTCTTCTCTTGCATACTGTCTCACCTGTAGTTGCAGCCCTTTAATATATTTGATAGCAAGTCTCCTGGGAACAGCCTTCATCACTTTTTCTTGTGTCCGTCTTGGCTTTCTTCTTCAACAAGTCACTGCCCCCTGTTACCATAGCAGTCTGCTAGAGGTCTTCACAAAAACAGTCTTTTAACCTCTCCATCAGTTCCTGGTGATGGGGCATGTGCAGAAATCCCTGTTGCTATTGTATTGTCATCATTCATCTTTTAGCACTTAAACAGGCCATATCAGGTCAAACTATTTTCTTGGTCTTTATGTTCAAACTGACCAGATCCAGCCTCTCATGCCAACTCTACAATCATCATCATCATCATCCAGTGTTTTACATCTGAGTTTTGTTCCCGTTAAAAGGGTTGGCTGGATCTACCTTATTGCCATAGCAACTGAGGTAGGCAGATGCAGCCCACCCCAAACATTGGGCAGGCTGGTGCCCATTCTCCTTTGCTATCATGAGGCATTTTTGAAGCTGGATTTTCTATGGGGAGCATGCCCTTGCTTACCCCCAACCTCAATTTCTAGACATAAGGGGTCTTGAGATCAAGGCCTCTACCACGATTTTTATGAAATGTCATGGAAAACTAGCTCAGGAAGGCAGGGACGCTACTCCCTGAGATCCCTTTCAGAGCCCCCCTACAATGTCATTCTAAAAATAAACACTCACATTATTAAAATCTTGAAGCTACAAGATAATGCATAATTAATTCAAAATGAAGCATTACATTTGAGAAATTAATCTGAATGCTAACGGGTTAATTATCCTGTCACATAATCTTACTACTTCAACAATCACTTTATGTATGTATCTCCTAAAACCCTATCAAAGCTACTCACCGAGAAGAATTCATCCCTGTGTTCTTTGCTCAATAAGTTACTGACTTATACACATTTATTGCTCTATAGTGATTCTCTAGCAAACATGAAACTTCTCTCTAATAGCTCAACAATCTCTGAGCACCAACTATTCACCATACTAACCTTAACTATGCCAGCTCTAAAGTTTTACACTTGATATGGAGAGGAATTATGGTGTTGGGGTGGTTTGGTATCTGTGAAAATCTAAGTTAGTTTTGACAAAATCTGAATTTAGGAGGTAGGCATTTAGTTCTAGTCTCCTATCAATTCGGTTAGCTAAATAATTATTTGTATTACCTCCAAATTGAGCCATTCATACTTAAAATAGGAGTGGAACAAACTATTGCTCAAATCAGAGTTTTTTCTTTAGTCATATAAACTGGTTATCTTGTCAAGAGCATCAAAGTAAGGAAGTGGGGCTATCAAAACTCTGAAAATGTGCCTATATATATATTACAGAGGCATCAAGCTGTTAGACCAGGTTATGAAAGTTACGGAGAGGGTCATAGCCCAACTAATTAGGGAGCAAATCAATTTAGATGAGATGCAGTTTGGGTTCGTGCCAGGTAAAAGCACCACTGATGCCATATTTCTAATGAGACAGCTGCAGGAGAAATATCTAGCCAAGGATAAACCTCTGTACCTGGCCTTCGTTAACATGGAGAAAGCCTTTGACAGGGTCCCCTGATCCCTTATCTGGTGGTCAATGAGGAAACTTGGGATAGAAGAATGGTTAGTGAGAGCTGTGCGAGCCATGTACAGAGATGCTGTCAGTAAGGTGAAGGTTGGAAATGAGTACAGTAATGAATTCCGGGTAGAGGTAGGGTTCC